>NW_026454790.1:0-6169 GCF_943734635.1 Anopheles cruzii | reverse complement strand
TATCCGTCGAGTTGGCCGTTTTTGGTAAAGCATATCCAAGATTCCGCTTGCGAAATGCCACCCGGTGCCTCACATATGTGTAGCATCAGCGTCAATAAATGGCAACCGTTAATCGGTTTCTGATGCTTCGGTTTGGCCGGGGTCTTCTTCCGGGAGGCAAAAAATGAAAAACCCCACCAAAGACATTCCGCGCTCCCCCGAGTAGTAGCCGCGTCCACTCGAAGGCCCCGCCTCGGTGCTTTTGGTTCTGGTCTGCCGCTTCCTACCGGTGCGTGGCCCAGACTGGATGTGAATATGCAGCTCCGAATTCTCGATGCTGCCACATTGAATTACGTCTGCAAATCGCTTGTTGCTTCGCGGTGGATCCGCTTTTCGACTCAGTCCGGCCCACCGAGTATCGTTCCACTCCGTTTGCCCGGACCGGGATTCCAGGGTTTGTGATGTCTTCATGCAATCGATAAGCCACATCACGGCGTGCCCAGGCAGGAAGTGTAGGGCCGGACCCGTATTATCAGTTAGTGTCCATCCTGCTACGCTCTGGTAGAACGCTCCTCTCCGAGTGCTCCGAAGCATCTAAGCTGATAAATGACACCGCACATTGGCTCGGACAGCAAGTCACCCGGCGGACGGCCGGGGAGTTACTTAGGACGAGAGAAAAATGGGACCCCAATCCCAGGGACCTCTAATAAAAGCAGCAGGAAGCTGCAAAAATCGATGAACTTACAAGTTTACGAAATTTATTGCCCATTTCGGGCCGGGGATGGATACAAGACAAGGACATGGTCATACGGGAGACCGAGAGCAGTATCTCCGATGGGCAACATGATGGCTCGGTGGTCGTGGTCAATCAATTTTCCCATGCATACCGACTGGCTGGTAACGGATTGTTTGTTGTGAGTGTCATCCGCGACCGACAGAGAGAGAGAGAAATAGATGGGAATCGCTGCTCACAATGTTATCAAGCATCGTCGGCCCCACCGAGGACGAGGACCGATAATAAATTAAACGCCGACGATACTAAACCTACTTTTAAGTGCTGGAAACCCTCGGTTTATGCTCCGTACTCTGCTTGAGCCACGGTCGTTGTGACTTGTTTTTATGAATAATGGGCGTATGGTGGGGTTTCGAGTTACACCCGCCAGGCCAGCTCTGAGATACCGTGGGCTGCTGCATTTTGGTCCGCCAAATGGAATGGAATGTATGTAATGAATTCGGAATACCGACGAGCGATGTGAGGGCAAATTGAATTCGAAATTGAGTCAAATAAATACTTAAACATCGTTCCGAAATTGTTCACTACGTTCCCGGTTCTATCCCGGATTGCTCGCCGAACCTTGAAACAACAACACACCACCCCTCCCGGACAGCAGATCCGGGACGCACCCGGATAACTTTTGCCCGGTGTCGATGTTTTCCACTCCAACTATTCTTAAGCCACGGTTGATTGAAATATTTCTAGGATAAAACCAGCGATCGCCTCAGACTCCAGAAAGAGCATGTCAACTGCACTGTCCAGCCAGCATGTCCCGCAATAAACGCGGACGACGGATGTCGTGTTTGGGTAACCTCTCCCGGGCATGCCGAATCGAAAACAATAAAGGAAGGCAAAAGTCTCCCGGGGGGGCGGAGAGTTATTGGTGGCAACAGAGCCAAGCAACGGCCAAGATTGCCGTCCACCCGCTCAACGTTCGCGTTCGGTGCGTCCCGTTTAAAAAGGAGGTCATCACGTGACCGTGAAACGTTGCCGGGAAAAACTTTTTGGACCAAGGCCAACCGACCGACGGACTGCAAGTACTGCCCACCAAGTGCCCGGCCGCGATGCGAGATGGGAGTGCAAAAAATATGTTTAAAATATGCAGAACCCGATTCCAACCGAGTGTAATGGGTTTCTCGTGAAAGATGGGTCTCGTGCAGCTGGACCGTTCGCGGGGGAGTTTGGGTTCGATTCTCGATGATCGATGCACCCAAAATGCTATTCGAACGGGGGCTTAGCTGAAGGGCAAATAATTTGCTAAATTTATCATATCGCCAGTGGCGCATTCGGGTTAAAATGCTTCAGACCCGGGCTGGGTAAAACCACGAAGGATAACAAAGAAGCGCGCCCGCACCCGCACCTGTTGACGGAGGGTGCTAATTGTCCGGCCGGCCCGCGGTGTGCGTGGACCAGACAGCTTTATTTGCATATTATTATTGACGATAATAAGTTGCGGTTTTTTTTTCTATATATTATAGTTTTTAGCTCACAAAGAAGATGATTCCCAGACACCGCCGCGGCCGCGATCTTTGTTTGCCGCTGCACCAGTCGAGAGTACCACGAACACTGTGACGCGAACGTGAAGTAGTTGTTTGCGCACGACACGTCGCCATTCACGCCGTGTGTTTCCGTTTGCAAACAGTGGCCAACTTTCGCCACAACAAGCATCGGGGTTCGCGGAAGGAAACATTTGGTGGAGCGAAATTTTGCAGCGTCAACTTAAGTCCAATGGAAAGGATTGACGCAGAGATTAGGATAACCTTAATCAGAGTGGGATTGTGGAAGAATCGTACCCGACCCGGCGGCCGGCTGTGGCCAGAATCAACCTGTGGATGACAAGAGCTTCTCCGCCAAGAGTTTGCCGAATCATCGTCTCAGCATCATTATCTCCTGTGCAAAGTCCCAAACTCCAGACCGACGCGTAATCCGTTGTTCACTTCACATCATCAGAATGACAGCTCCTGTCCGGAGAGCGAACCCGTGCGCCATGTCTTGAGGAACACTCTGTAAGGTTAATTTCACGAGCTCCGGTGATGGATTCTGCGAAACAAGCCGCAAAGTTTCTAGACCGTGGACGAGGCATACGTACTGGAACACAATTTCACCATTTGAATCACTGTTCCTCGATCGATTGATTTTAAAACCGCCGGAAATCGTGTGCTGTGAGTGACGAAAAATGGCCCGCACGCCATTTCCATTTGACCACCGGCCACGCGGAGGGTTTTTGCCACCGGAACGTTGCATAAGGCCCCCCGAGGATGTGCATCCCGCATCGTTCGCTGGCTGGCCGGGACACACATCAAAAGCATCAGTGGCATGCCAATATCCGACTCGCCTTTGAAGTTATGCGGAACCACCCCGAAGGGAGTTTCCGGTTTTTTTACTTCTGGAGGCCCAATTCACTTCCTCCTGCTGCCGCGCTATGGCAGGCGCGACGAATATTAAATGGATTTTCTTTCTACACGCTGATGCGGACAAAGTCAAAAAGGCGCGCCGGCGAAGCGTGCCGAAAGTTGTGGTGTTGAAATATGTATACCACAAATCCTTTCCATATTTTAAGAGAAAGGATCCACCCAGCACCGGATTGTCAGAGAGGTCAGACACTGGTTGATTCTGGCGGCACCGAAAAGGGGCCTTCCGGGTCGCGCTAGCTTTTCATGCATCGAATTTATGGCACAAGCAGTCGGCTGTGGCCGCCTCGCTGGTTGCCATGGTGCTTGAGTAACGTCGGCTAAACTCAAATTTGTTACGGCATAATGGGGGCATGATGGTGTGGTCCGGCCACCCGCGGGACCTCCTAGCGCCGGCAGCACCTGCCGTTAACTTTGCCATAATGATGTTCTACGGCCGGCCGGCCCGCCGGTCGCAGTGAATGGATTATCCCGCTGAATGGCGTTAACGGTCGCACATTTTCAAAAGCCATTAATTAAAAGTGTATAATAAAATTCCTGCTGCTACGACGGCGTATTCGGACGGCGTAGTCCTTGGGTGGTTGTGGCCCCATTGCGAGCAACCGAATTCGGGTCCGGACCGGGGCGAAACTGGAACACAACCTGGCGGCGGCCACCGACGACTGATAATCGCACCCCCAGCAACGATAGTTTTCCGTGCGTTATCTGTGCGATGTTTGTGTTCCCGTGCTCGGCGAGGTGTTTGTTGTTATAACACACCCCACTGCCGGCTCCTCGTACCGCCTCGCCTGTACAAGATTCCGGTTTGGTGGCGCGGTGCGTCGCGTGCGTTTAGAATGCAATCGATGCAACGCCTCCGTCATAACGCCGCGGGACAGGAGGTTACACAGCGGGGGCCCCGCTCAGACACTGGACGCATCGCAATCGCCGTGGTGTGACGCCATTGCCGTTTGCTGTCTTCCCGATGATAATGCGTTCGGGTAGCGCGTGATAAGAACGCGGCGCACTTTCAACACCCAAGGCGACGACAATTGACTTGCCGCCGCCATTCGAGCTTCACTGTCACTTGTTTTCAGTGCCTCCCCGCCGTGTGTTTCCGAGGCCACCATCCCCTACACCTGCAGTCACACAGCGATAATTATCTTATAGCGCTGGCCGATACACACAACAACATCACTGATAAACTCCCAGAGCCCAAGCGGTCGGAAAAGTGCGTACTTTGGCGTAACTCCGGGACTACTACTTTTGCTACTCGCGGCGGGGCACACCAACCGGCCGGTGCGATCGCTGGTCGTGGACTGGCGAACCCGATGGTCGCCGAGCCGGAGCATTCTGGAGTCGCCGACGACGGTTCGTGTTCGCTCTCGTCCGGAAACCCGAAGCCCGACACGCTTCGGAACCGGCAAAACATGTGGCCGCGACCGAAGCACCGCGACACGCACGCCGTCGGCAACCCGCCCCCCTTAGTACACAGCTGTTCAGGGCTCCGGTCCGGTCCGATGAATGATCCGCGTGCCACGGTGGACGCACTTCGGTCACCGATTCGAAAGACAAACGGTCGAAACCCTCGGCTATGGGATCTCGCGGTACAAGAAAACCAATGACCGGTCAAGATTTATGACAGAGAGCGGGGAAGAGCAGTCGAAGAAGCTGCTGCTGCTCGACGCGGCTCGGATGTTGTTTCAAGTGGCGCTCGAGTGCTTCCGCTTGACGGTTTAAAAATAACCGTTTGAATGGTTGGCTTGGCTTTTGAATTCGAATTTATTGTTATGGGATTCGCTGGGGGTGTTGGAAGCGTTACAAATTGCGTTTCTAAATTAATTCCCGGCCACCGCAGCCGGCGGAATGGTTCGCGGGGAGCCTGAAATATTGCCGCCGGTGGCCGGGATTGTCAATCATTGTTTCGCCGGTTGCGTCGCGAGATGGGCGGCTGAGTTTCCATCAAAGTGGCCTTGGAACAAGTGTTTTCGTTCCTATGTTTCCTTATTTTACAACCGTTAACATACGAGGGCTGTTCAAAAAGTAGTAAGACATTTGAATATCCGTGTTCGATTCTCCATTTTTTAGGTTGCGTTAGGTTGCTACTCATTTCACTCACTTTTGGTGACAAGTTCGACCATTTTGACAGCTGTTTTGGCTCATCGGCGATGCCGTCTTTATCTTCTAAATCAAATTGTAGCGTAGTCCTTTCATGGCCACCTTCAGTTTCCGGAGTAAGAAAAAGTCACAGGGAGCCAGATCTAGAGTATACGGTATCTTTGGCATCATTAGTGTATTGTTTTGGCCAAAAGTTCACGCAGAAACCACGATGTGTTAGCAGGAGCGCGACAGCCAATTTTGGGTTTCCCACAAATCCAGGCGTTTGTGACGGATTTTGATAAGTTACAATACCATAAGCTCCAATGAACATTTCAAATGCGTCCGCGCTCTTTATTTCGTTTTCCACACAAAATTTGATAAAGATTCTATGCCATCAATTTTTTGGAAAAGACAAAAATCGACGATGAGCCAAAACACGTCTAAGCAAAACGGATGCCAAAAATTGACTGATTAATCAAAATGGCTGAGCTTTTCACCATACGTCACTGACATGTGTAGCAATCTAACGCAAAAAATATCTAGAATCTAATATACGTAGCCCGCCGAAATTCAAATGCCTAACTACTTTTTGAACAGCCCTCGTATCAGATCGGTCTTCGTTTTCGGGCACGTTTTTCTTCACGTGGTGATAATCTATTCGTCAAACCGGCCGGCCCCAGAACGTGTAACGTAACCCAGAGCCCCGGATTCTGACAGTGACGAATAATCGAACGCACAGGAAAACAGGAGTTCCATTTGTGGCGAAAAGTTGGGCGGAAGTTGTTGTTGGGCCGTGTGTTTTCTTTCATGTTTTGGCCCCCCGCTATCTCGCCTTGGACCTCCTTTTGTCTGTCAAGCGGAGCTGATTGATGATGGCAAGTGGTAGATTTACTTACCGGAGACCGATCCTTACCGGAGGGACCAA
>NW_026454789.1:0-6169 GCF_943734635.1 Anopheles cruzii | reverse complement strand
ATCTTCATCATCATCTTGCCGCGTTACTATTGTGCATCCACTGTGGCCCCGCCGGCCGTTCCCTTGGCCACTGTTGAAACAACTTTATGCTCGATCCTAACAACCTGCAGGGAGTACGTAGTCATATGTTTTTAACAGTTCTTATAGTCGATTTTGAGATTTCTACCGACTTTCCGAGACCTTGATTATTCTTGTCTTTCCGTTTCTTTGTTCATCATTTTTTCTTCTATTTCCAATTGATCCTCATGTCCTCAAGTGTCACCCTGTTCTTGTGTGGGTCAATGTCGTCAATACAAATGAACGATGCCAAGGAAATCTCAAAGGAATTTCGAATGGGCCGAATTTTGTCGTCTTGACGAGAATTCGATCGACGATAATTTGTCTTGATGATCGATAGTGTATGCATTTCTAATCTAAACTACCTCCTGAACACATTATCACTTATTAACTTCTTCACTATAAATACGGCCCGGCCCGTTCTTCTAAGATGAAAAAAAAAACTTCTACACTATCTGGTATTTGATGCCGGCTAATGGTATGGACTACAGTCCTTTGTGAGTGTTTGTGTTATATGAGAACCTCGACAACGCTTTTAAGGCACGAGTTTTGCCTTCAAACATTCATTGACATGTTAAATATACTGATTGGTAAATTTATTAATAACTAGCAGTTCCCGGCGCGCGTCGCTGCACCTCATTTCATCCTTATTTCTCGATTGGGAGGCGTTTCAGAGGACTTCTTGGTGACGTATCCGATTAGCTTCCCTTTTCGCTTCCCCTTACTCCTACTGTTCAAACGATCGGGCTTTCCGGTGACGTATTCGTTCAACTTCCCTTCCCGCCTCCCGTTACTACTCCGTTTCCTGGTGTCGTATCCGAACGGCTACCCTTTTCGCTTCCCGTTGGATACATGTCAAAACTCGCACCACCTCTGAGTTTGGCTCAAATTGCTTGAAAATTATCCGAGCTTTGCTGACAATAACCCAGATTTTGTATGGGAGCACCCCTTTGTAAAGAGGGGAGAGGTTTCAAACATTCACCACAACATTTCCCTTCCCCAAAACTCCTATCTGCCGAAACTCCCATCTGCCGTTACGTATGGGACGTTACGGTACGTTACGTTACGTTACGTTTGTATGGGAGCCCCCCTTCTCGGAGGGTCAAACTTTCCTATTCACAATCCGGGGTCATAAAACTACGCTGTGGAAAATGTCACGTGGATTGGTTAAGTAGTTTTGGAGAAAATATGGTACACACAGCCAAACAACCATTTTTATACATCAGCTAGTCTGAAAAGTCATCCATTATTTTCACGATAGATGCCTTTAGTGATCGATATCCCGTACAGTTTCAACTTTAGGCTCATTTTAAAGCTGATACTTTACACTTAAAAAAATGCTTCATTGTTTTTTGTTTGTTCCATGCGTTTGTGAGTTACAGGGTGTTAACAATGAAGGTGAACGAAGAAAAAATTCGGTACTTTCTACAGTTTTTGTCCGAAAAAGGCGAAAATTCAAGCTAGGCTGCTGAAATTGAGCATGGCGTTTATGGTCCCGATACTCTAACAGCTAGCTAGGTGAAATTTTGGTTTCATTGACCCGTTTCAGTTATTTTTTTTGGTGAAGCCTAGACACACACGTCATCGAAAATGTCGATAAAATCACAGAAATAATGAAAGTCGATCGACATGTTAGTAGTCACAGAATCGGTCAGGGGCTGAAGAATGATAATAAAATAGTTTTAAGCCATTTGCACAAAGCTGGATTCACAAAGAAGCTGAATGGAGCGTTTGGACGCCATCACATTTACATAAAAAAAACATAATGGCTCGAATTTCCATCTGCGTAATTCTAGCCAAACGGAATGAAATCGACCCATTTCTTAAACCCAGTTTATGGTAGAACTTGAAAGGAATCGTTTATTATGAGTCGCTTCCGTGTGGCTAAACAATAAACTAAATAAACTGTCAACAACTGCATCATTTGAAGCAAGCAATTGACCGACCTGAGCAATTGACCAATTGACGACCAGAATCGGCCAACGGAAGAGGGTTTGTGTTGAAACGACAATGAAATGTAACACACGTCTTTAGTGACTTGCCAGGAAGTCCGGGAGCTTGGTTGGGAAGTTTTTAATGCACCGTATAGTCCGGACCTTGTACCAAGCGATTGACACCTTTTTCGCGCATTACAAAATTTCCTGAGTGATGAAAAATTGAGATCAAGAAAGGATTGTGAAAAAGATTGCTCGAGTTTTTCGCCAATAACGATCAAGACTTTTTTGTGATAGACGTTCTGAAGCTATTTTTAAAAAAACTATAAAATTTCCTACAAAACGGTGCATATTTGACGTAAATCGGACAATTGAAAGTATCTTAAATAAAGTTTTGAAGTAACTTATGTATAGATATAAACTGGAATGTTCATAACACGAATGTCGTTAAAAGTTTAGCCGATTATTCATGATCCAATGGATAGATTATTCAAATTCAGAATACATTTGGCGACGGTTCCTGCGTTACAATAATGTTAGTCATGGGATTTCAATGATAAGCCAGCAATAGATTGAAATAAAAACCGATATTTTTGTTCAATAAAAAATGGGAACAAATGCCAACTGTGTGCCAAGGCTGTGTTAATTATGGAACAGTTAAGATATTAAAAAAAGATCCATTCTGTGACATCGTTGTGAATGTGTTGGTACTAAAATGGAAAGAAAAGTTGGACTGCAAGAATTCCATTGTTGTTTTTATAGGCCTGAAATGAACCTATGAGAACCTTTCGAGGCCGTTATAAATATCGTATATGATCGAAAGTTATTTATCCAGTAGAACTCAAGAGATTGTTTTTAATGATGCTGTCTCGTGTTTTCAATATACTTCCTACTGCCTTTCTTACGAATGGGAAGCAGCAAAGATTTCTTCCACAAAGATGGGAATGTCTCAGAGAGCAAGGACCCACAGAACAGAAACTTTAGTGGCACAGCTAACGCCCATCCACCTTGCTTAAGAATCGCAATGTTACCATGGCTCTGTGTGTAACTGGGGGCCACACGAACCGTAACTGCCGTGCCACACGGCGCATAACTGTTACGCGTAACACGAAACTGTTACGCGTAACACGAAATATAACAACGTGGTGACCGAAATGTCGAACGTGTTTACATTCATGTTGTTGGCCCGAGAAAATAGAAATCGAAGAGGAAGGTTGATTTCTGAATAATTTATAGCTTAAATTAAAAAAAAAACATCGCAAGTAAGAACTTACATTAACTTCTGTTTGTAAACAAACGTGTTACGGTGTTACGTGTTATACGTCGTGTTATGGGTCTGCTGAGCCACAACGCTTTTGACACCTACTGATCGCTTTACTGTCAAAATTGTCGCGGTATGAGGCTGTTATATCTGTTGTTATGTGCCGTGTGGCAGCGCAGTAAAAATAACGTAACATAACAAAATTTGACACTTAATCGATAAGCATGTGTCAAAAGCTTTGGGGCTCAGCGGACCCTGTAAAACATAACACATAACACGTAACAACGAGCGCTTGTTTACAAACGTAAGGGTAATGTAAGTTCTGTTTTGTGAAGTTTTTTTTAATTTTAACTATACATTTTTATTATATTGACACAAGCTGATCGATTAAGTTTCAAATTTTGTTATTTTACGTTACGTATTGTTACGGACCGTGTGGCCTCTCAGTAAGACAGTTTTTTGATGGCATTAACTGATGGTATAACAGGCCTGGAAATAGCTGGCAAAGGAACATCAAGGAAATCGGCACAAATAACAGGGCCTCAGACAATTGATCGTTAGAATCGATGGAACTGTCAAAATGGTTTGAAAATATAGATGCAAACGGTTACAATTACGCTAAAAGTCGAGGAAACGCCAGTAGGACCTAGGATTTACAAAAGATCAACTTGTCGTTGAAACACGATTAGCGAACGGACTCATTGAACCGCTCCTCGGTTACAGTTCGGATCACAACCCATGTGTGTGAGAAAGGCGAGTCAATTAGGTGGTTCGTAGATCGTTCTCTTCGTTCCGAAAGACCGGACGAGTCTAAAGGAGGAGTAGCATACTGCCGAGAAATTGTTTTTATTCCACCGCTGGATTACGAAACATTGTTAATTCCAAGGATGACGACAGCAGTTGTGACCTGTCAACGAGCCTAGGCCGATCCTCAAATTCGCGGAAAACAATTCCACATGGCCATGTGCTAGGAAGGAGTGCAACGTCCTTGAGTGACGGTAGAATTACCTTGAAGGACACGAAATAAAGTTTCGTTCTGTCGCGAGGCAAAAGTTTGTGCACCTCAACGTCATCAGTGTTCAGGCCAGCTTCATTATGGATTTGGCGGATACAGGATGGTAGATCTATCATCTCCCAGTAGCAACAGGAAAAGTTTTAACTATCAACTGCAACTGAATTTTAGCTAAAGTATACAAATATTTTCGGGAAAGTGTGATAATGGGTGCTTGTCAGTGGTGATTGACGGTTAGTCGCTTGATTGCATTCAGAAAATCAAAGGTAATTGAATTAATTGGTAATTGATTAAAGGTAACCGACGATAATTAACGGCAAACAGAAATTGCATTCTTATATTGATAATGTTATGAAGAAAATTTCAAAAATTTACCGTTTTTCATCCGACAGAGTACTCAATCTTAAGTTGGTTGGAAAACATTCTAACGGCCAGTAGTAAAATTAAGCTGTATTTATTTATCATTTCTCCCCATCTAGACATTTATCTTTCTAGTTTATTTAGTTTAATGAAATCCCATGATTGCAGAATGAAATAGGGCGGTTGATGAATGAAATATCCAGACAAAAGTGGCACGTACACTTGCAATGCGTTGCAATGGCTGTCAGTGAGAGAAAGAATTTTATATTTGAGTATGGTATTTTTCTTCATCGTTATAAATGGGTTGTTGCCACGATACTTGAGTTGACTGATGATGCTGATGACGCGCAGGTGATATCGCAATTCGATATTTCTCGAATTCGCTTCTCAAAATTAGTTTTTGGTAAAGACGTATCAAAATACTTATTTGATGCCGACACACAATTATAGGTTGTGCTCCAAAGCACGTGTTGACTGCTCGGTAGCAAATCGAGAGTGGTTTTATTCTCCAGGTTCTTTGGTTATCGGTTTACATTTGGGTTGGCTTCGGTTTACAGGTATAGGACTAACTCATACTGTGTGGCTGTCTATCTAGCTAGAACTCTTTGCCCCCGTCGATAGAGCAATAGGTCACGCTCGTCATTGTCACATAGCTGGCCTGCGTTCGAATTCCGGGACCGGTTGTTACGCAGCCGGCCATGGCTGCGTTTCCCGATACCGGCGTTACAAGGGGATTTGGCGCGAGACCAGCAACCCCACCAGCAAAACTAACCGTTATAGAGAGCATTAGAAATTAACATCGTCTCTGGTGCAGGATAAGTCCGCTCAGCGGTTGTCCCCGAAGAAGATACTTCATTTCTGTAGCCCTACATCACTTCATGCGAACGGAAAACACTATGAAAAACAGTGCCACAGGCCGTCTTGCGACAAGCTTTTGAGCTTCTTTAATTACTCGTGGTGGGTTTCTTTCAAGTAAGATTTGATGTTTGAGAACAGGTAGAGTCACAGGGTGCTAAATATTCACCGGACTTAGTACCCTGTGACTGGTGAAGTCTCTAAGTCTGGTGAATACTCAGCAGCCTGTGACTTCTACCATAACATTAGACGAGTGTTCCATAACTGTAACCTGGTTTGTGGCAAAATAGTCCTTGACAGACTGGGTGTTGTGAGTCAACCGGTTGCCTTGATGGAGAGCACAGGAATTCTCTTTCTACATCTCGAGTAATTTTTTTCCACTGTTCCTTTATTAAAGCCCACGACCCTCACCAATGTCCCTAATACTAAAACGTTGGGTTTTTTTAGGGATGGGGAACAGATGGGGACTTATTTCGGTCGTTTTATGAATATTCAACTCACTTTTTGAGTGCTTGTAATCTTCAACGTCTTCCCTTCCCTCTTTAAAACGTTTGAACCACTGAAAAACTGTAGCACGAGATAGAAAATCATCCCAGTAAACCCTTTACAGAGTTTCATTCATTCAGCTTCCATTCACTCTTTTTTCAATATTTTATCAAAAAATTTCCCGTGTGAGTTAAACTTTTATCT
>NW_026454788.1:0-6187 GCF_943734635.1 Anopheles cruzii | reverse complement strand
TCGCGAGATATTACACCATTTTATTGCCATATCAAACACACACACACAGCAGCACACAGCCAGGCAGGCTCCATCGCCTACTGCTGCTGTGCGCGCGCTAGAGCAAAATAAAAAATCGAACAAAAAAGCCGTAAAAACCAAAGTTGGCCGTCGCGCCCCGTGGGGTGGAAAAAATGGAAATAATAATAAAAAGTAAAAATAAAAAGGTCACCCCTCCCCCGGTGTGGCCCGTACGCGGGGGCGGGAGTATGTACCTAAGTTCTCACCCCTTTTGTGCGCACACTACACACGATCCCTCTCGACCGCTCCCCTCTCTTATCAGCATCCCAGAGCCGCCGCCGTCGTGCGTTGTTTCGTCATAATATCATCACACCCTTGGGTCGCTTTCATGCACCACTTCCACTTCAATCGAGCCCGCGGGTAGGGGAGGGTGGGTGGTACTTCCCCCTCCGCGGTGCGTGGGGGAGTTAAGGGACCGTAAGGCGGAAGTATAAAAGTGTGTTGTATTGCCTGCCTGGCGCGCTTAGAAGCGGTTGGTTCCCCCGCGCAGAGATGAACATAATGCAGCATATCAGAAGGGTGGGGGGCCACTAGCACCTTAGTAGCACCCATCCTCTCTCTCGCTCTCACTCTCCGGGATGGGGTTCTCTCTGATGCTTGTAGGGGCCGTCTGTATGACGTAGGGATGAAGTGGTGGCCCAGGTACTTGGTTCGGAAATTATTTGCCCGTCGAAAAATGCTATATTCTCTTGAAAAATATTAACCAGGTGGGGGGGTCGCAGGATGGTGCTCCGTAGGCTTTGCTCTAACTTCCGCCCCCTATGCGGGAAGCATAAAAACAAAGGCGCGCGGGCGGGGGACAGAAAATGATTTTTTTGCCCATTTCCGGCCGGTTTTGGTTTATTTTCTATGCAATATCCACCACCAGCCCCACCTGGCCGGCCACCCATCGCCCGATCCTCTTCTGTAGTCCGGTTGCTGTAGTGGTACCTTACCCCGCGCTCGCTCTCTCTCTCTCTCGTTCATCGGGAGCAACATGTCCTAACGCAGCATAACGCGCTGTTCGCGTGGGCCGCGACGAGACTGAAAAAGCGCGCGCGAGCATAGCGCGAGCATAACGCGACGAACGCGAGGTGCGCGCGAGATAAAGGGAACAGTGTAATATGAAATAAAATAAAATCGACCCTTGGAATAGATAAAGCAGGCGGCGGCGGTGGAGGCCTGCTGTGGGGAAACTTTGATGGAAGAAGAAAACATAAAACGCGACGGCTTCCTGTGTGCTTCGTGTTCGTCCTCGCGCGCGCGGCGTCCCACAAGCCACTCAAAATTGCGCCGCGAAGACATTCTGGCGACGATGACGACGACCACCCCCCCCCCCGTTGGGTGGTACTTACCACCACTACCACTAACGCGGCCCACTATTACTACTAGTCTCAACACCACCACTACATTCAGGAAGAGAGAGAGAGAGGGAGATGTTGCCCGCTCGTCCCTAAGCAGCTCTCTCTCTCAGTCGCTCTTTCGCTCGGCAGTCCTTTCCGTCTTATAATCTAAAAATTCCTGCCCCGCGTGCGAGCAGAGGAGGCAATGCACAATCCATCTCCGGTTGCCGGCGGGTGTCCCAGGGGCGGGGCGGGGATCGAAGAATGGAGGCAGCGAAAAACTGTAAAAAGCTCCGCTCGTTTTTATGTATCGAACATACACATAAAAGTGGGACATAAAAAATGCGCTGAGAAAATAACAATATCTGGAGGAGCTGCTGGTGCTGGCAGCATCTCAGTCCGTCCGCACCGACCGACGACCGACGACCGAAGACCGAGGACGACGACGGCACTCCGAACGACGACACTTCGCGGATGTCGTCGGCGGCGTGTTAGAAAATAATAACGAGCCCTAATACTCATGCATTAACTATGTCCTTACGTCGGCTTGCTTGATGTGTTGTTTTTCCTCCTCTCTCACTCTCTCTTTTGTACCGTTTTTCTCTCATTTTCTCTCTCGCTTTGGTTGGCTTTTGCTGCGTCGCTCTCTCTCGAGTTGGTCTCACTTTTTGTTCGATGTTACTTCGTTACTTTGGTTTTTTTACTTGGGACCCTTGCTTTTTTTTGTGTGCGCTTCGCATGTTTTATGTTCTAGTTCGTTCGCGGCCGTTAACGTTTTCATCTATCGCCCGCGTGGTGTTTTCGTTTCGGATCACCAGTTTTCAATTGTTTCGTCTTGAGTTTCATATTTCGCCATTCTCGGTTTCCGACTTTCCGGTTTATCGCTCTTTCGATTGCACCCCAACGGTTAAAATAGTGCCAGGTTTTGTGTAACTCTCTAGCGCTACTGCGAAATGAAGTCTACCGAACGGGGGGACCAGAGAGAGAGCCAAAGTGCACCCTATTTTTTAAGTTTTTTGTTCACTTTTCGTTCACCCAGCTCAGGCTCTCTAGCCCTTCGCGCCACCCTCGTTTACGTTGGTTAAATGGATGTAGGCGCGCGGTTTTTCTAGTACTCAGCGACAGAGAGAGACAGAGAGAGCGAGCAGTCAGAAAGGCTCTCTAAAACAAGGGACGCGAAATGGTTAGAAAGAACAAGGCAGCAGCGAAAGGTGGGCCTCGCGAGGTTCCTAGTGAGATGAATAGGGAAAAAAACCAACCGAAGGGGTTCGGCAAATAAGGGAAATGCTGCTGCGTTGATGCTGCGTTGATGGCCGCGCGATGTGAACATGCGAGCGAGCGGCACAGAAAAACTCGGAGGTTGCCTGCCTGCCGATCCGAAGTTAACTTCCAACTAAACACGCACTTTGCACCGAAGAGGGGCGCGTGGGGGCGCAAGAAGAAGGTGGAATTATAAAATAGGTTCCTTGGAAAATGTAATGTGAACTTTTACAATGACACCCACACAAACACACACACAGACGCTCGAGCGCGCCCGCGCGTACTTGACGAGCAGCAGAAAGGACGAAGCCAACTGCTCTGACTGGCTGTGGGACATGAAGTGGTTTAGCGGAGCAGAAAAAATATTAAACGAGATTGAAAAACTAATGCTGTGGACTAGCTAGAAAGAGAGCGAGACCAAAAAGGCTGGTAACGGCGAGCAGGGAAGGATCGCTAAAAAGGGCCGATGGAGTGTTTGCGCGTAGAGAGAACACTTGTAACAAGGCCCCCAGTCTCCCTGGGAAGGGATGAAAAGGAAACGAACCAAACACAAAAAAAAATAATGAAACCAGTGCACCAGTGTGTTACGTGCAGCAAACAAAAGGGAAAACTTACACCACTACACTGTGCACCCATTCATCCGTCATCCGTCCATTACATGCGCCATGCATGCCGGCGCTATTCATGCGTTCAAGCGTCAATGGTCCCACGCGCGCCCGTTTCCGTATCCTTTCGAGCATCAAGACGGATGCAGCCGTGCCAGCTTCGCCGCGTCCGCCAATGCTACAATCAAGCAACCCAACCCGCCGACCACCACCCAACGGCTCACCTTATTGTGACCGAAGTAATGGTCGGCCGTTTTTAACCCTTCAGTGGGTACAGCACCGATTTTAAGACCACGCACAGTAATAGACCGACTTGAACTCTGAAGTAACAGCTAACCGCCTATTTCTGGTGTCCATCCGCAGCTCTGATTGCCATCTAAGGGTTGGCGCACCGGCGCATCATTACACATCCTCACCCGCCAGCAGGTTCCGAGCTGAATCTTTGGCTACTCCATCCACCCTGGCCGGGGGTTTGCGGATTTTGTTTTGCACACTACTTTGCTGGCAACCCCTCTTTTGCAGGACTCATCAGCTTCGTGTCCTGCAAGACGGACGGCCCCGAGCCCCGAACCCTCTATTATGCCGCAGGTTTGAATGTAGCAGGAAGTGAGATATTCTTTTCCGCTGCACACCGACGCGTTGTGTGGGGGGGTTGCTTTATGTGGAATCTCGCGAGGACATTCTTTGAAGATAAAAGCGGAATATTTATTTCTATAACCAAATACAAACGAGAGGGGACGAGTACGCGACGACAGTAATGAGCGTTGTAGCTCAATTGACACCCGATTTACCTTATCATCCTTTTGCGTTATGATCCTCGTGTGGGGGTTACGTTACTGGCCCGGGTTTCTCCCAGTCGTCAGCCATAAGTGAACTCCCGCCTCATCTTCTTAGTTACTTTGCTTGATTGTGAATTAAATTATGATCTCCTAAGACATGCGGGGAGAAAGAGGGGACCCGAAGGCGTCGTACTCGGGTGGCGAGTGGTAACATCATAATTGGAATGTGACACACACAAAACGTCGTTACTTTTAAGCTATTGTGGCGATGGCGGAGCTATCTCCGGAAAGTAAAAACCAGGACCTGCAACAATGCGTTTATGTATAATCCCACAAAAGGATCCGAACGTTTCAATTGACAATGGATCTTCCACTCTCGTTCTCTCTAACGGCTCTCTCCTGCATCAGGGCAAACATTCAGCGCAGCAACAAATCTCAAGACCCATGATCTTCCGGAGCAACATTTCGACAACGGCCATGAACACCACCATTACTACTAACCCGGCAGGCATCGCTTCTTAGTGATTTTTAATATTCAAACACCACACACACACACTCGCACTCGCAGCAGCCATCCGGAGCTCAGTCCCCCGGTTTTTCCCGACCGGATTTTCCCATTGTTTTCCTCGCTTTTCTAGCTTTTTTTTGTTTCCCATTTCTCCGACGCACACACCATGGCCTGCTATAAAATATGGATTATTTGAACACCCAAAGAGAAAAAAAACCGAGGGAAAAACGACGCCCCGAGAATGCTTTTGCCGCTCAAATAACTGGGATTTGGAGTTCTTTTTGTGTGCGGGCGCGGGGCAGCCTCTAAGCAGCGCCACCCAACCAACCCCCCACGAACATAATGCTGTTTGTTATGTTGGACCGCGCCAAAATTTGTAGCTCAGCGCCGGTGGCGGTGGCGAACTGGGGTGTTCAGTGCAGCCAGAAGGTTTCGAGATTGATGCAACATCTTGTGGCCTTGATGGACCTTCGGGTCCTTTAGAAAAAATCCCTCAGCATTTCTAATTTTTATTGAACTGGCAGCAAAATTTGCTACAGAAACCTTAGATATTGTGTAAACGAATTAAAAAAGATGCAAGAATTTAAGTCCCAAGTCCCATTTTTCGTACGTGGTAAAGAATGTTGCAAGAAAGAGGAGTTAATCGATCACAAAGAAAAGAGTGAATTTCCACTGTAAAGCAACACACTCTGTGACCAGAACTGTGGATCTCGAAACATCCCGGCCCCACTGTGCAATCCTATGCGCATTGCTCTGTTGCTGCTGCACCGTTCTTCACACCAACGTGTCTGTGAAAATCCACGGAACCGTTACTACAGGATTTGGCGACTCAGAAGAATTCTGACCTCTATTCTCCGGGAAATTCCGAGTTTTCCCACCAAAGCCGGCACCGGCATTTTCTTCGGCCTCGTGATGCACGATGCATCGCGATCCGGCTCGGTCTGTGTGTGCGTCTTCTAACTTCTTGACCCGGCATATTCCCGGTGTTCTCCGCATTTTTCCCAAGAAGAAGTTAAAGAAAATCATTTCCACGTCACTTCTTTCGGGCTTGTTTCATTGCGGAAACGGGGAAAGACAGGGAGAGAGTCATTTCGATCTAATTCTCTCTTCCATCGTCATCGCCACTTGGTCCTGGACACCAGCAAAAGCGGCCCAATATCTGTCGCTGTAAGTGGTGCGGTTTAGTAGCCGTCGTCGTCGTCGAGTGATCGAAGTATCCTTCGTCTCCGTTTTTTGTTGCCATCGCCGTCGTCGTCATCGTCGCGTCGTAAGCGATCGCCTTTCGTCCTGTTTCACTGTTCACTTCACCTGAAATGCGTCCTTGTCACTTACACGTTCCCAGCTCTCTTTCTCTATCTCTCTCTCTCGCTAGCTCGCTCGCAGTAGTTGTGTGCGGTAGTGGTGGTAGCCGAAACTCCTCGATCCTGGCGCCAGTTCGGCTCCCGTCGTCGTCGCGGCGTGTGTCTGTGTGTGTGTGCGTTCGCTCGTTTGGGATCGCTCCGTTTTTTACTATTACTTTTATTATTATTATTACATTCGCCACCCACCCGTGGCCCCCCTCCCGGCAACATGGGCGCCCCCTTTTTATTTTCCATTTCTGGGATGGGGGGTGGACCCTTTTTTAGTCGCTTTTTTTCCACAGCATCCTTCGCG
>NW_026454787.1:0-6191 GCF_943734635.1 Anopheles cruzii | reverse complement strand
CACACACACACACAGGAGCGGCCGCGCAATGAACGCACGACACCGTGGCGAGGTTCAATTGTCACCTTCCTTTTTGTTCCGTGTGTCCGTCTGTCGCCCCGAAATCCGCGGTCTGCTCGGATCGTTCTGGAGTCAACAGTCGGCAAGGTTGATGACACGCAACGCATACCGCGAAGAGGTAAGTAAACCCCAGTGAACAATTTTGAGTGCCCGAGCCGAAAATCCACGATGACGTCGACGGTTCGACGGCGCCTCGACATCGCTTCGGCAACGGTCCTATGTATATTTTCTTGAGCAAATTGTTCTAAACCGTTGTTTAGCCGCCGAAGGGCCCAAGGCGCGCGCCGTCGATATAAATTCTCTCGAGCGTTCTCTCTCCCTCTTTTCTATGTGTCCCCTCTCTTTCCTTCGTACTCTATTTTCTTTCTCCCCTATTCCTCTCTCAGTTCGTTCTCAAAATAAAAATACTCTCCGTGTAGGTTCGGATTCGGTTTATTGTGTCTCTTTCGCTCGCTTGCCGACTCTCTCTTCCCCACCTATTCGTGCATTCCTAGCGCGATGCTGCGTTGGTGGGTGTGAAGTGCGTTGGTGGAGGGTAGTTGCATCGCGATGTGACGTACACATTGTTTTTGTTTTGCTCGGTGGCTCCAGCCGGGTTTCTGTTCGAAGCGTAGTTTGGTGCGTAGGCGATTCTTGGAAGCATTTCACTTGGGAAGAGAAGAAAATATAAAGTTTTGTTAGAATTTTTGGATTTGCAAACTTTCTCAACAATAACATTATTGAGCTAAGTTTTCAACATTAGTTTACTGTATCACTAAAAGCTATCGTAAGTAGAATTGCTGTCGTCTGTTAGATTGTCCAACAAACTTACCTCTATTCTGTGTATCAGGATCAAGCATGATGGAACACAATGTCTCGGAAAGGGTGCTGCACCGGCTCACACAGATACTGGAGACAATTCGTAACATTGACGGTAGACTAGTGGTCTTGGAAGCTAAAATGGAGTTAATTTTAATGAGTCACCAAAGCGTGTTTAGTCCAATTAGTACGGTTGAAAAATTGGATGAATTTGAAAACAAGGCCAGTGATGAAAACTTTATCACTCAGTTCAAGTATAAAACCACACAATACAAACCGCTCACAGGAACACAGGAAAACGGCCGAGATGTGTGTTTCCAAATAGTCGACCATTTTTTTACGAGGGAATTCCTTACACACTTTTCTTGGTCCGGCCACGCCAACCATGAGAATGAAAAGAAACCAGCATTTAAAAGATATAGAAGGACGGTGAACCTATTCTACTGTTGTGTTTGGCAGTACGATCCTTCTTTTACAATTAAGGGCACGGAAGACTTTTTTAAAACAGTTTTGATGAGAGCTGTGAGACGGAACAAACAATTAATTAGTTCTGATTTCAATGCAGTATTAGGTTAGGTACGATAGATTAAGGTATGAAATGTTCCTGAAACTTTATGATGCTTTGATTCATGTGATGATTTACTTACTTACTTACTTAATGATGATTTACTTTACTTACATACGAATTTGAATTCTTACGTGCAATCGTAAAACCCCGCTCTGAACGACAGAGTGAGGCCTCCTTCTAAAAAGAATTAAAAAGAATAAAATGTTAAATATCTATGTATAAATCTATCTTCACTGTCACTTTCTTCACTTTCATTGTGAACGGTATCCTGCAACCGGGACACATCAATTAGATGTGGACGGTTGCTAGGACCCGGTGCACTGTCACTTTTGTTGGTGCCTTGATCGACGCCGAACAGTTTTTTTCGCAGTTCTTCGTAGCGCTTATTCACACGTCGCTTAAAACTGCCGCTCTTCCAACTGTATTTATTGGAGGATTCCACTATCACGATACACAGCACCAATTTTTGTTTAATAAACACAGGTTGACGATAGCAGCGTTAAAACCAAAGTAAATTTAAGCCCTGTTAGCGAAAACACAAACGACGCGCAGAATGGATGCGTTCATGTGTTTTCAAGTGTCATTTTTTCGCTCCCCTTCCTACCTGACCATGCACTTGGACTTGTAAAAATTTCCGAATGCCACACACGCTGTGTGTCGGGTCTGTGTCGCTCTGTCTCTTTTTTACTATTCCTTTCCCTTTCCCTCGTCCGTTCGCTTCGCCTGTTGGCTCTGGCACCCTTCCCTCCCCAGGTAAATGAAACCCACAAGCTCGCGTTCGTATTGCCTTTCGGCTCTGGCACCCTTCCTCTCCAGGTAATTCAAACCCACAAGCTCGCGCGTGGAACTCCCTCCTCTCGTGGTTTCCTCCGCTCTTTTCCGCCGCTGCCCACGAGCGGACCCTCACGAGCCCGCCTGCCCGTCTTTTCTCTTCCTCGTCGCAGGCAGAGGGGGTTCGGTTTCAGCCTTCCTCATCCCTTCCTCAGGCCGAGGGGTACCTCGGGCACTCAAAATTGTTCACTGGGCGCTCAAACGCAAACTGGATGAACTTGTTCACTCGATCAATCGAGTTGTCACGGCATTATGGTTTTCAAACGGAGACTCGAATTTGACAATCGAGTTTCCGTCAACTTTTCGTAACGGAAAGTGCCGTTCTGTGAGGATGTCTTTGATTTTATCAATTATTTTGTATTGTTTATGCTGCGCCGTGCAAAGATAGTGATACTTTCAAAGATAGTTTGTATTTTGGTGATGAAAAATTCAATTTGTCAAATTTACATCGCAAAATTTTGCGAAGAATCTTAGTATTTTCAGTTCCTTTACTGCCACTGTCGCTAGTCCAAAGTAGGTCTGCCTAACTAAGAGCCTGCTTTACAGCAAATAGGATAAGTGATAGGGAACTCAGGGGCCTAACCCAGTCCCAAGAAAACAAAATTAATGCCTTTGAGAGAAAGATCCTCAGAAGGATACTAGGCCCAGTCCCAGGATGGAGAGCACTGGAGGATCAGGCATAATAGTGAAATCTATGCAGTGTTCGATGACCCAGAGGTCTCCACCATGATAAAGAAACAAAAATTGCAATGGGCGGGCCACATTATACGGATGAACGAAACAAGGCTACCAAAGAAAACGCTATTGGGAACGGTACATGGCAGGAGACCAGTCGGTAAGCCAAGAGCCCGATGGGAGGACAGCGTCCGTAAGGCCAGCGAGGACCTGCTCGGTGTAGCAGACTGGAGAGGCAGGGCAGTAGGCCGAGACAGCTGGAGGGTCTCGATACAAGCGGCCATAGCCCGAATCGGGCGTTCGCGCCACCAATGGATAGATAGATAGATAGATAGATAGGGAACTCAGTAGCTCAGCTCATTGGTGTACAACAAGAACAAATAATCATGTACACCGAGAACGCGTAATTGTAAACGCGTAAACGTTGAACCAACAACTGTCTCGTTATTATGGCCGGCGACAGAGCCGCACCGAATCCGAACGTTGCTTGCCGATCACCGATCACTTTCATCGCGTTGAAAAACGGGACCAGCTAGCAGCCGAACTCGCTGTGTGACCCGGAACTAACCGCACAGGCCGTCGCGCGTTTCATTCGTTATTTCGTGCGCGAACTTGTACTCATGATCTCGGTGATCCGCCAGCTTACAATATTTCGAGTTACAACCTTTTAACATTTAAAAATTTCAGAAATGTAATAGCAAAAATCGCACGCACAGCTGAACTGCTACCTGTGTATGTGTATATGTGTGTGCAATGTTTACAAAAATGCACCAGAAATGACAGTTCGTACTCAAAGAGCTTGACAAGCTTTCACATTTAAGCTTTTTAGCACATTTTAGCACATTTAGCACTCGGAGCTTCTCTAATTGAAAACCGTAATGCCGACACACGAGATTGCCATTTGAGATTGACAACTCGAGTACTTGAAAACCGTAATCGGGGGGTACATCAATGGTTCGAAAAGGCTTTTCTGTTTTTGCATTCTTTGTGTACCAACTGCGTTGCATAACGAATGAACCGCGATCGTTTTAATGTGTAATTATGTCCGTTGAAATATTTATGAGAGACTCATAGTTGATGCTGGCATACCCTGTGCCTGTATCGCGGGTCACAAGCACCCATCTTTTTCATTCAACTCGCACAAAGCCTCTTACATTGAGGCGTTTTAAAAGTTGTGTAATAAAAAAAACAAGGTATTCCATAAATCACCGTTAGAAAGCGAACGGCATTCGGATGTGAGATATGGGAGAGTTTCCGGGGTCATTCAGCGTTAGTTTTAAATGGCTTGTGTGGCACAATGCTTTCATCCTTTTTGGTGTTCTATTAAAAGCCCATTCATTCACCCACGGTGCCCACACAACAATTGGTTCTTCAAATGTATTAAAAAGTGATGCGTTTCACCCTCGTTCGACAGCATAGTTTTGATAAATGCGTCGATTTTCAATTTGAAGCACGGAAATCAATTTTTCAGGTGACGCCCGTTCACGACGCGCGGCCACAAACAATAGTGGGCTTTTTGTGCGTTCCATCGGGGTCAGTTCCGGGCGGAACCAAAAGCAGAAGCAAAAAAACACACACCCACACACGGCATGTGACTGATAGTTTATGTTTTGCAGATGTGACTCATAAATATTCATCGGAGAAATGTATATTTCACAAAATTACAAAACCTGTCCCCAGCTGCCACCGGGAACGGTGTCGAGCGTTCGGCCATTTATTTCCCACCGCCGCCACACGGCGTCTAATGGCGTCTGGTTGAAGGAGTAGCGCACAACAACAACAAAAATGGCAAAATAAACTGAACAACACACACACACACACCAACGGCAGGTTACCTTGCCTGTCGAGACCATTTGCCGATCATTGTTCCACAAATTGCTCATTTATTCGTCGGTGCAATTTCACAAATCAAACGCCACGGTCCCCGGGAAGATGTCCTTCCGGGTGTTCGATTTACTGTTGATGACTGTTTTTTCCACCACAACCGCCCGGCCACGGACACGGAATTTTCGGACCCACCCCCCTCCCCTCCCCCTTCGGGTTGGGTGTTTCGCACTATTGTGTGTGTGTATCGATAAAAATGCCACTTACCGTTTTCAACGTCTGCCACTCGGCGCCAATCAGCATTTCAGCAAGCACCCGATGATTAATGTTGGGGCCGGGCCGGGTGTTGCGGAGGTGCTCGCCACCGCCGGTGCCGGCTGCGAATGCTCGGAAACGAGCCGCTCGTGTGCCGTTGATTAATTGGCACCCAGAGATTAACGGTTGGGCCGCTTGGTTCGATTGCGTTTTGTGTTTTTCCGGTTTTCCTGTTCCCAGGTGATCGCCTTTCGGCGGTTGCTCCCGGCTGGTCGATGGGTTGGCCAATTGAATCTCCCTGATTTGGAAACGCCACATTTGGGAAACCCTTTTCAGGACCTGTTATGACTGGCAACCGTCGGCTGTTGGTAAATAATGTGACAGCAACAACATGAAATTGGCGCTTCGTGTCGAGGGAAATTCACAGGCTTTCGCAGGCTTAATGGTTGCCCTAGTGATGGGTATGGGGTTTTTCTGTCTCTTACAGACTCAAACCGACACTCGAGACAGCTGAAACTCGTACACTTTCAGTGGGATTGGATGCGACAAGCATACATTTTACCGTATGTAGCACATCGGCCAACTAACGAATAAAAGCCCTTTATGACTTGACTGATGAAATTGTCGATCGATCAAGTAGTTTTAGGCTTTAGGTTACACTGCTAAAGCGCCGTTTACACGTAGCGATATATCTTTGCAATGCCTTGTATCGATTAACCGAGCGATATATCGCAGCCAAGGTGGAGCGTCTACACGCCACGATGTTTCGTTGCGATTTGCAATCGCAGATCTCAGTGTCATGGAAACAGCCATGGAAGAAACACTGTGCTTGTCTGCCTTTGGATTGTGCGTTTCGGTTACAAAGCAAAAAATAGAACGTACCAAGAGTACTAATCGGTCACGGTGGTCATGGGAATGGCTTTTAAAGCGAGGCAATTATTCTCACGTTAAACTTTTGCTTTAAAACATTCAAAACAACATCCCAAACCGCCATCAATACACGCACACATGTATGGAGATTGGACCGAAATTGATGCTCGGCGCATTCAATTTTTTTGATCTGCCAATCTGGTCGTATACAAGCAATTTGTTCCTTTTTTGCTGTCTACACGTAGCGATATATCGTGGCAATTGGTTTCATACAAGGGATTGCAACGATATATCGCTACGTGTAAACGGC
>NW_026454786.1:0-6196 GCF_943734635.1 Anopheles cruzii | reverse complement strand
CAAACTAGAACCGAAGTCGCTGATTTATCGGCCCCGCCATTCGGACATTCGGCGTCCGAATTGGCTTCGGCCACCGGAGCCGCTGGTCTCGCCAAAGGTCAAGCCAACGGGCGGATAAGCATCACTTAAGCGGTCCCCCCCCGCAGTACCCGGCACAACGTTCCTGAGAAATCAAACAGCCACACGCAATGCGCAGCATAAAAAGTCATTCCGCTCGCGCCCGATAACAGCCGGCCGAAGAAAGGTCCCGCGAACTGGCGCATATTTGCTGCCCCCCAAACACACACACACGCGCGCTGAATAATCACCCATTAACCGTAATGAACACGCAACCCGCGCTCGAGGTCCTTACTTACCGTTTGTTTAGGGTGTTCCTTTTTTTATCCACCCCTTTCCAACCACCCATCGATTATCAGCCAAATGGGTAACGTGCGCCGTTCTCGGGAGCCGCAGCCGGGCCGGACTTAAGCGAACCGGCCACCGGCCACCGACCACATAAAAGAGGCTCCCCTTAAAAGAAGCGGCACGGAGCCGTTCATTTGGTGAGATTAATTTCTTCATTTAATTGAAAACGCACACACACACTGTTTGGACCTTCCGTGGCAGGTTCCCGGGCCCGGAACAATGCTCCCCCACCCCGGGTTGCCGGTTACATATGGCGCCCCGGATCTTTAATGGATCTTCTGCACCATTCGCGCACCGAACCCGGGCTCGGTGCGGTCATCTTCGATAAGGTGCCCGCGAAGGCTGCACACGGCGGTGCGCTGCGGCCTCCCGCGGATTTGCATTCCTTTTGTTTTGCGAGGGCTCGGAGCCTCAGACGGAGCTCCAAAGGCACTCCCCTGGTCAGACCTTAAATATTACGTACGATAAAACGAAACATAATAAGCGAATAAATTACCCAGCGGCCGCTGGTAGAGCGGTTCTTGGGCGGCGGCCAATGGATGGACGTGACATACGCGGCGTTGCGCGGCCCCAGCTTACTTTTGATAAATCGGAGCGGAACGCAACCCGGGAAAGGATGCAACCCTTTCCGAAGCCGGAAGAGGCTTTTTTTGCCCGCGTTCCTCGCACGCGAAAAATGTGGTCCTTCAAAAGGTCCGGGGTTCAAAATGTCCGAAACACGATCGGCAGATCGGCAATCATTCAATCACAGTCGAAGTACAATCGAATCGGCAACGGCAGAATCGGCGATCGCGATCGCGCGACCGCCTACGTAACATTTGCGTACGCAAACTCCGCGCGGCGATCGTCCGATCCGTCCGGCTTGATTGTCGGCTTTCGATCGACCAAAGGGATCCGGGGGGTGCGACCGGGGAGGTTGGGTTCTGCGGGTTTGCACCGTTTCCGCCGTTTGCGGACCGAGGCGGAGATTTAAGGTCTGATTGGTGGTGGCCCGTGGTCCTTACGCAGGACCACGCGTTGCCCAACAGCCGCGACTGGCCGGCCACGGCTCCGAGGGACAGGCGAATAAATTGCATATCTCCCACTCCGCCCGGTGAGCGTCTCGGACGGCGCATCCCGGCCATACAGTGTGGTGCGAAGCTTATGCTGATCGGAGAGCAGAGAAAGATAAGCTTAAATAAGGACACTGACTATAAGCATTTGTTGGGCGATTGTCGTGAGACAATTGGTCACCATGATCATGCAATTTGCCACTGGTTGGACTTTTTCTTGTGGGGCTACGCCAAAGATTGTGTTTATGCTGAAAAGCCTGAAACTTTGGAGCTTTTGAAAAATAACATTCGCCAAGTTATGACCCAAGAAACCACCCGAAATTTGCAACAAAAGCCATTGAAAATTATTTTATTAGAATCGACTGTGTCCAAACATCAGTTACAAAAAAGTTCCATAATTTTTCATGTGTTGTTAAGTCCTTTTTTGAAACTAGAAATTGAGTAACTCTGTATTAATAATAAATCAATAAAAAAATCATTAGACATCCATACTTAGAAAAATAAAACATAGAAAACAAATCACATGCAAATATTGGCAAAGAATTGTGCCATAAAAATCAATATCAAATCTAAAACCGATCTGAAAACGCAAACAAACAGTTGACAAACGGTTTACTCAACACTGTACACATTTCGTACCGTTTTACGGTCTCTGCTTTCGCTCACCCGCGCACTCGCCAGGGTAATTTGCGGCGAACGTAAACGTAAATCGTTCTTTTCGCCCTTTCTCTCTCTCCCTCTCTCTCTCCCTCTTTCGCTCGCGTTCGTATTGCTGGTTTGCTTTCGACGCCCAAGATGCCCAAGACGCCGCTCCGCCAAAGGAAAACTCCCTCGCGCCAACGCGCCTGGCACTTGCGGGGCCGTTTTATGGTAAATCATGCCCGGGGACCGCGAATGTGGAATAAAATAATTCCAACAATTCTTCATCGCATTTTATGAACTCCTAAAGGGCATATTGTATGAAAATAACACATCCCCCACGCACCCCACGATGCCCGATCGTCTCCGATCATCATTATCGTCACAGGGGATCACACTCATCACACACGGCGCGCACGGGACTGCAGCGCGGAACTCGCTTCGGCCTCGGATGTCACCGTCAACGCTGCGCCGAGATGTGCACGCGAACCGGGCCGGGGCCGGGTGAAGAAACGGCGCCGAAGGCGAAGCTTCCCCAGACGGGGAGACCCAGGTCTGGGGCCAGGTCTGGAGTGAGAAATTGATTCCGAAATCAAACGAAGAACGACCGAAAGAGGGAAAAACAGACGGCCGTGCCGTGGCGTGTAGGTGTGGGCGACTCCTCGGGGGAAACCTTCTTACCGTCTTGAAGGAGCTGGCCAAAGAACCGCCCGCGGAACGAACTCGGTAAAGCGCTAAAGACACGCAAAATATGTATTTGTCTCGAGGTGAAGTTGCGATATTCAAAGTGTCTATTCGCAGGGAAGTTCGCAGGAGACCCTATCAAGACGCGGCCGCGACGAGCTTCCTTGCATTTCCGCGACGCGATTCGCCATTGATTTTCGAATCATCGAAATGGAGATTCGCTTTTTTTTCGAGGTTTTCTCAAGAAAGAAAATCAAAAAGGTTCGCAGCGTGGTGTGGGCCTTTGCCGGGCGCTACCGGGCGTCTAGGCGAAGGAAGCCGGAATTCCTAGAAGCCACCGCCAGGTGAGGTGAGCCGGGCCGGCTTTAAATTGAATCGCGAATCCCATCGCCGCCCGCCCGGCCCGGCCACCACACGGTTATGGATATGAAAAATTCATAGATCGCGTTCCCATTTTGCGTTGACGGCGCTCGTAGAGCGAACCCATCCTTCGGCCCAATATCCCCGTTCAATATCTTATTCACCGCTCGTCGTCGTCGTCGTCGTCGTCGGTGGCTTATGGGAAAAAGATTGAAGCGAACGGCCGTGAGGGAGGGGGGGAGGGGGCACATGCATGGGCTAGATTGGCCCATTCGGTGGAGTTCGGTGCGGCGCGAAAAATGCGGCGGATTGATTTGCGATTTGATGAGCATTGCGAATCTGCATATCAAAAGGTGTTGGCAACGTCCACGTGGGAGCGCATCAGGAGTTCGAGTCCCGATTCCCGGTCTAGGCTCTTGGTGAGCACCCGAAGCAAGCAGGGAATCAATGGCTTTAGCCTCCTTAAAACAGGTCTTTAAACACTACTTAGGGCACAGTTCCCACATGCTGTGTGCTCTTGAACTCATCACGCGAATAATGACTTCGTTTTCGATTGTCCGCAGTTTTACGACCCACCACGGGATAGGAACTCGAAAAGAAGGACCTTAATCGCTCCATAAAACTTGCCGCTCGCCAACCAGACAAGTAATATCCCGATGGCTTCCAATGGCTCATTTGCGTAGTCCGAACCCGCCGTGAATGGAGCATAATTTTGTGCAAAGCTGCAAACGAAGGCACATTTCTCACGCTGGAGCCGCAAAATAATTGATATCATTTTCATCGTCGTCGTCAAAGGAGTGGCGAGCCGAGCACCCGTTGGCCCGGCCAATTAAAGCCCATAATTACTTCGCTGGCTGGCCGGCCGAGGCCCGGGAGCGCCTGCCTACTAGAGAGAAGCTTATTAAACGCAAAAGAAGTGAGCATTCAGTGTTTCCGCAGCGAAGACGACTGCGTAGGAAGTCCTGCAGTGCGCTCTGCACCGTATGCACCGTACCGGCGCGTTGCGTCGGGGCGAAGATAAATAGAGCCCGGCCAGAGGGCGGTCGGTCGGCCGGCCGGGAACCGGAAACTCGCGCGGTACCGCCGGCAGATATTTGCGCTGTAAATTAACCGATATTTGTTTCGGGCATCATTCGCGCCTTCATCCGCGCACCGGCAGGACTCTCCAACGGACGGCCGTTTTTTTGCTGCTCTGCGCCCGATCCTAGCCGCAGACAAATGAAGAGGTTCTGGTGGAGCAGCTCCAGGGCCGGCCGGCTGGAGAAACATAAATTTATATCCAATCATTAAAGAGCTGTAAATGGATTGTAAATCAAAACACGGTGCCCGATTTGTGTGTGCTGGCCAACGCGTTATGCTCCGCCGGACGCACACACCTGATCCCTTCCTGGGTCCTGAAGGATCACCTTCGCGTCCATGATGGACGACTTCAGCCCCGGCTTCGGCTTCGTTCGCTCGATTTTCCGCTTTTATTTCCCACTTATTATTATTTTCACTTGGCTTTGTTCTGTGCTCGTTGCGTGGCTCGTAGATCGTGAGATGATGAAGATCTACATCCCGCATCGGTGCCGCTTAATGGCTGCGCGGTGACCTTCACGCGCGCGCGGGTCCAGATTGAATTTCCATCCTCCGCCGTGGCCGAGGGGCCTCAGCTGTGTGCGATTTATTTCACGCCGGCATAAAACATAAAACCGTAACTAAATTAGCGAGCCCATCGTGCGCGCGCCATCCATCTTCCCGGGGGCCGGACACCTCCGGACATGATCCATTTCGTAGGGAGGATTACTGTGTTTTTGTTTTCGGTCGGGTAATTATTTTTTGGTCTATGTTTCTTAAAACGTCGCCGAGTTTTATGGGCTCACACGAGCTGAGACCAGTTTATTGATCCACTAAGCGTCACACTAAAGACCGATAAATCTCCCGAAGAGAAGATGATGTATGGAACTCGGAACGGCGAAGTCCAGCAAGTCACGTACGCGCGTTCGGCTTCGATTTCGACGTCATTGCGGGCATCATCATGATTGGTCGTCATCATTAATTTCGCACGGGCAGGAGTGGATTTAACGTCCCGCGATAGTAATAATCCGGCTGGGAATCGGGAACGCTTCGATTCACCGTTCGAGATGGCGCAATCCAAAACGGGAATTAAAATTCTACGCGCGTCCCGAACGCCGTCGCCGTCGGACCTTTAATTTATTGCCAAACTCCAGAATGACTCCCATCGGGACGCGCGATCGATACGGTGCCGTTTCCGGGCGCCGTTGTCTGGAAATCCATCGCGCGAGGGAAACGGGCAACAACCTGCCAACCGGAATTGATTGGCAGTAAAAATTCGGGGCCCTTCAATTCGGGGCGTTAGGTTCTAATATGTTTATGTTCCGTTTGTCTAGTTTGCACTTTTTTGGCGGTGGTTCCTGTGGTCCATTCAGCAACTAGAACCCCGTAAAATGGTTCCCGCCTCGGAGTCCGGGGTGCTCTAAGCTTAGGATTAGGTGCCAACGGTCGGTTCGGATCGTTTGATGTGCGGCGTGTGTATTTTCTGGCCGCCGCGGCATTACTGGCCATCACGGAAGCCGGACAAGCAACGTCATTTAGAGACGGGCACCGTCACGCTCAGGCGCGGGTCCCAAGTGAGCAGATCTCGGAATGGACCACTTGAGCCGGGAACAATGGAACTCATTCAGCTACGGAGCCTACGGGCCCTGCACAGGAACGGCCCCCTGGACTCCCAATCAGATGTCTTCATTGCTGACGACCATTCGTTACTCGTTCCTTGGTCCGTGAGTCAGCGTCAATGGTTGCCCCGGTGTCCAGTGTGCCGTGCCGTGTGCAAGATTGTTGACCGTGGGCCGTGGAGTCCCGAATGGACCAGGACCTGGGCCGCCACCTCAACAATGCGATCATAATTGACGGATTAGAATGACATTCCGGGTTGACGGCGATGTGCGACCATTTAACGGGATGTTTGACTCGGGTCCACGGTGTTTGGTCAATCCATCTTCACCGGCCGTTTGTGTAATGTTGACACAAACGATAAACTCCAAGGCGAGACGACC
>NW_026454785.1:3345-6203 GCF_943734635.1 Anopheles cruzii | reverse complement strand
GGTCGCCATATAATATATGTTTTTACACTGGCATCGGTCGCCATATACAGGGTGAACCAAAAAAACTGCAACAAACTTCAGACTGCTGTCATTTCTAAACCTCTCGTCCGACAGCTGTCAGATTTATACCAGTGACAGTTCATTATATTGTTTATAAGCGTGCAAAAGCATTTTGGTGGCAATTTTACAGAAAAAAAGTTATTCGTGATGGAACTCAACCGTAACAGTATGATTTCATTATATTTGGCTGGAAAACCACAAGTGGCTATCTTTAGAGCCCTCCAGCATTTAAATGTTAATAAATCTTTTGTATCTCGTACCATCGCTCGTTACAGTGATACTGGTAGCGTAGCCTGACGTCAAGGAAGTGGACGAAAAAAAACAGCAACATCACCAGAAATGGTTCGAAAAGTGAAGAAGCGACTTCATCGAAATCCGTGTCGCAGTGGTCGAAAAATGGCTCGTGCGCTGAACATATCGCAGTATGCCATTCGGCAAATATTGCAAAATGAGCTTGAACTAAAGCCATTGAAGTTCCAAAAAGTGCAAGATCTTACCGATGCACAAAAAAAAGTTACACTCGAAAGAGCCAAAGACTTGCTTCGCTTGGCCGCAAGTGGTGAACTGGCAAATTTGGTTTTCTCATTTGAGAAACCATTCGTTATCCAGCAGTTTGTAAACAAATAAAATGATCGTGTTTACTTGCCAGAGAGGTCATCTGAAAATTTACACCTTCGGTTGGCCACCAGAACTCAAGCGCCGGCCATGGTGGGGGTGTGGGCCGCCATAACAGTCCATGGTCGCTATCCGCTCGTATTATTCGACCGTGGCGTCAAAATAAATGCCGAATATTATCGCAAAATATTCTGAAGAGTGTATTGGAGCCTAGGACACGCAAACATTTCGGTCGCAGACCTTGGACATTCCAACAGGACTCAGCCCCATCGCACTCAGCACGCGCCACCCAAGAATGGTTAAAAAATGAGGTTCCTCGCTTAATTTCCACCGCACATTGGGTACCAAAATCTCCGGATGCCAATCCGTTGGACTATTGTGCCTGGGGTATTTTGGAAAGCAAGGTTGGAACTAAAAAATACCAAACTGTCGATCACCTCAAGCAAGCCCTTCGCCGAGAATGGGACAAAATACCGCAGAGCCACTTGCGGGCAGCGTGTGATGGTTTCATTGGCCGTTTGAAGGCCATAATTCGTGCCAAAGGTGGCCAATTCGAACAAACCTAATTTGTTCTAAAATTTTATGAAATTTCCGACATTTTTTGCTTTCATTCAATAAAATTGAATCAAAAATGAAAAAAATATGGCGTTTTACTTTGTTGCAGTTTTTTTGGTTCACCCTGTATTTATGTTTTTACACTGGCATCGATCGCCATATATTTACACTGGCCGACACTTGTTATATTGGTTCGTAGTAAGTGCGCACCGCGTGGCACATTGTTACGCACGCGCCGGTGTTGCTGGCGTCGGCCCAACGCATGGTTGGTTCGCTGTGATGGACTGAGTACTTTGTTGGCGGGCGGCTTCGGTGGCGAAGCCGCCCCCGCGTGTGTAACACTTAGAACTCTGATCCGCTGACTGGGGATCTCGGCTGCTTTCTTTCCTTCGGGGAGAACTTGTTTAAACGCGACACGAAGAAATATTGGATGTTATCGCCGCCATCAGAAAAGGTCTTGACTGACGGATCGTTCTTTATTTTACTACTACTACTACTACTACTACTTTAAATCGCGTTCCTGGGGTCTATTTCGCTTCTCTATGGGTGGCCTGTTTGTGTGGTCCAGTTTCCTCGAATTCTTCGAGGTCTGGTTCGTTTCCTGTTTTTACCAAATTCCTCGCTGTCTGGTTTGTTTCCTGTTTTGCTACTTGCTTTCTTTCCGGGAAGTGAATTTGCCTATTGCGTGATTTATGACCTGCATATTTCCGTTCTATGGGTGGTCTAGTTGTGTGGTCAAGTTTCCTCGAATTCTACTGGTGTGACTGTTTAGCAGATCTGATGAATCTGCTACATTATAATGCACGCATAATAATGAATTTTAGCTAACTCTAAACTAAACAACACTGAGAATGAATTGGTGAAATGTGTTTAGTTCAAATTGCCCAATCTCTTACGCTTAACTGACAAATTTTTCTTTAACATGTAAAACAATGTTTATTAAAAAGGTTGCTGTATTGTTCATCGAAACCATACCACAAGGTGGTTTGTGAATTTGATCTAGGTTTTCGATCGTATTTGTTATCGTATAGAGCTCTTTCAATACGTACGATGTTTAAACATATAAGGTAAAATATCAAGCGTTTTTATCAACAGGATTTCCCAGCGGAAGATGTCTTCTATCCAACCCATGAATCTAGATTGTAATTTAATAATCTCTTATTAATATAATCGACCATCGACGACATTTTGCAACCTATAGTATGTATAGTAGGTGCAAAGAAATAATGATAAGTATTGTTTACAATTCGTAGGAAAATTTTAACCCAATTCATTCATTCCGTTCCGTGTTGCTTTATTGTTCTGCGCGAACGGCTTTAAAACCACAACTTTACCATGGGAAAGGATACCTTACGCACACGCGATTGGTATGTTAAGCAGCGGATTGCAATTTATCTGCCAAACCTCCACCAACAGCCGCCATCCGCCATGTATATCGATCAGTGAATCGTGGTTCATTTTTATTTAAAAACCCCATGTGCGGCCGATGCGTCTAGCCGTCGCCGTCGGTACGCTGTGTGCCTACAGCCTGTGGCTTGATCTGCGTTTAAATCATCGATTATTTAAGCAGCCCTCCCCCCCTCCAAACCAAAGCGGCAACGAAATCGCGAAACGCAAACCACCAACCG
>NW_026454785.1:0-3152 GCF_943734635.1 Anopheles cruzii | reverse complement strand
TCATTCCGTTCCGTGTTGCTTTATTGTTCTGCGCGAACGGCTTTAAAACCACAACTTTACCATGGGAAAGGATACCTTACGCACACGCGATTGGTATGTTAAGCAGCGGATTGCAATTTATCTGCCAAACCTCCACCAACAGCCGCCATCCGCCATGTATATCGATCAGTGAATCGTGGTTCATTTTTATTTAAAAACCCCATGTGCGGCCGATGCGTCTAGCCGTCGCCGTCGGTACGCTGTGTGCCTACAGCCTGTGGCTTGATCTGCGTTTAAATCATCGATTATTTAAGCAGCCCTCCCCCCCTCCAAACCAAAGCGGCAACGAAATCGCGAAACGCAAACCACCAACCGGCGCGTAGCCAGGAGTCAGCCAGCTGGCCGGCCGGTCGGTCTAAATCTGGCGGCGCTGAGCGGCGAAAATATTCCAAAATGTCATGCAAATATTTTCGCTTCTTTATACATATTTATAAATGTTCACGTTGTTTGTTTATTTATATGTGTTCATGTGCCCAAGCCATCCGCGAGCCTCGACGGCAAGCGATTCGGCGGCCGTCGGCGGCCGTCGGCGTCCTGTACGTGCGGCGTACGTGAACGCGGGTCCTCACATTTTTGTCATACACCCACCCCCGGCCAGCCAGCCACTGAGGCCGCAGGGACACTCGACGATGACGGTGAACTGGCGTACATGTTTATGTACGCGGTGGTATTGCTTTTTTGCCTCACGCCGATGCTCTGTTGTTTCATTCACGAGCATCATTTGCTCGGCACGCAGATCAGCGGTGGTCCCTTTTTTTTTGCTGGTTGTTGTTCCGGAACATAAGCCCGTTCCAGTCCCCGGCACAGAGCCAAGCTAACTGCTGCCACGCTGAAAGTCCTCAAGCGCATCAGCTTGCTGGCCAGAAAAAGCTTGCGGCGTGTCGGTGCCCTCGGAGCGCGCCCGCTCTGGAGCATTCCGGAAGAAAAACGAACATCACGCACGCATCTGACACATAGCGGTCGATTGATAATCTTAATTTTGCGACTTTTCACTTTTCACCGTCACTCGGTTTTTGCACGAAAAGCGGTCCTTTTTGGTTTCCGGGGTTTTGTTTATTTTTCTCTGCCGCATTCGGGCTTCGGGATGGATGGCGCGGTCGATGCACTCTAGTCAATGCAGCACTCCACACCACCGGGGGATGGAGCAGATCGTGGCCGAAGTGGCGAACGTTTTTTTTACACTATTTTCTCGGAAAGAACCCGGAAACCGGAATCGCAGAAGCTCCCAATGGCGAGCCGTATGCAGCAGCACACATTGTTTGCCCGGGCTTCTGTTTGTTTCCCCTGGAGGATTATGTTGATGCTCGCTGTGCGCGCAGTGAACCGCAGCAGTGGAATACTTTGTTGGCCGGCGGTGTTTGGTCGATTCGGAGTGTAGTCACTTGACTTGCGTAGGGAGCGGCCAAGGGATGCCTTGGCTTATCTACTCTGTTGACTACTCAAACGGAGATAATTCCACGGTTAAGTACACATACAGCAACAGATTAACGCACCCCGTCAACACTTGCGGCGGTACTACAGTACGAAACGACGTTGCCTTTTGTGTGCTGAGCTGAGCGTTGTGACGAGCCCTTTTACGAGGTCAACTAAATTTGCCTGAAAAAGTATATGGCAAAATCTTATCTTGCTCGGACTCCTTGAAAACTGAGATGGGTTGTAAGATGTCTTATTTATGTTTTATCTTATTTATTTATTTTTTGTTTATTTATCAAAGTTAATTAGTATCTAGAAATTATTGTACGTACGACGCAGAGTCGGTAGCGGGTCTGAATTATTGAAATTTAGTCAAATATGTTACACCAAACATGTACGATACTCTTCCAATATCCACAAAGATTGCTACTCCTCAAATTACAACTTATTTCATATGCGCAACCAGAACAACCAAAGGCTCACCGAAACACAGACACTGCATAAAAACTCGTTTTTGAATCGTTCAAGCAAACTTTTTCATGCACAACATACATTTTACTTGTCGGTTCGACACACAACTTCCCCTTTCATGACGGTGCTTTTGTTGTGTTGTATTTTTGGCAGCAATCCCTAAACCCCCGGAGCCTCCACTCATATCAAAGCGTTCGCAAACTATCCCGAAAGGCAAATCTTCGATCATGCATGAAATTGAACTTTGTCGAAAGCAGCAGGAAACTCTCGGTAAGCTCGGACCAGTGTGTTCTGTGTGTCGCTCGGGGAACAAAAGGTAGTAATATTTTTCGAACTTTGATGTTTATTTGATGCTTGTTGAAAATACACGAACGGTTCAAGAGAAGTCATATAATCATAAAACTGATTCATGTCAAGTACATGCAATCATAGAAAACTATAAAAATGTAATATGTTGTAGCTACTCACTACAGCTGACTATGTAAATAAAATAAAGAATTCTCTTAGTATACAACACATCTGAGCGTTTGTGTTTTTGGTTTAAGCATCATCGGGACGATGATCCCACGCGGAGCATCCTGTCGGAGCATTATCTTGTTGAGCTGTAGGGGAACAGGTGTGAAAACCTCAAGCAAACGTATTTTCTTACGCATCCACAGACCAAACAACTCTCACTCTGTGGCGGCAAAGGCGCTAGTCAAAACACTCAACACCAATCGGCGGTGTAGGCGGCCAATGATTGAGAGGCAACGGCACGGAGCACCGAGGACAACGCGTTCGTTACTCCATTCCATTCCGTCTCCCACACAAACCCGGGCCACCCGGCAGTGGCGGGTGTTGGTTCACTTTTTTGTGTTTTGAAAATGAGTTAAGAGCCGCAAGTCCCGACCAAAAAACGGCGTCCGTTGCCGAAAGATGTCTATTTCTCGCGTCGACAGCCTTCCCTTTCGCATTGTTTTGCGCCTTTTTGCCACATTTCGCTCCCGGGAAAGGCCCCCAACATACTTATATGCCAAATATTGTGACACCGTGGGGCAGCCACCGTGAAAGTCCTTCGTCCTTCCGAGCATTCGCTTCTTTTCGGGCCCGGTACCGCCCATCGGTTCCGGGCCCGGAACCGGTGAGTCTCGACCGTGCCGAGAAAGGTGGGCAGCTGTGGAGTCGAGATCCGGGGCCATCCGATCCTGGCACATCCTATCGGGCTGGGAACCGGGTGCTTCTATCTCGTA
>NW_026454784.1:0-6211 GCF_943734635.1 Anopheles cruzii | reverse complement strand
GAGAACCTCTTCCTGCGTTTTGGAGCCATATTCGGATGGCCCCTACTATGATTGACCTCTCTTGACACTTTGTGTTTTATTTATTCTTTCCACAAGCACGTTCACAACTGCGACCGATCCGTTCGGTGGTCGGATTAGAACTGAGACTTTCTAGTGCTTACGGATAATTGCATAAGTTTAATGTATCTTTTTTTTTAAATTGATTGTGTAACAATAGTTCACAAGAAATTAGGATATCGTGTAATGCTGTTGCATACCTTTGGGCGCTTTTCACGGAATAATGCCAAACGCAAAGCTTAAATTGTAATTGGCTTTTGTTTGTTACACGATCAGTTCTCAAAGCATTTATTGGTATATTTATATTTTATGGCTATAGTTATTGATTTTCAATTCAATTTAATTTAAATTAAATATGCGTTAAGATACATGTTGCATCAAAACATTTACACATGCTACTTTCCTTTCCGTTAAGTCCTTCTAGAGGGTTTTCATACATTTCACGAGCTTATCATTTCTGAAGCACTGGGAAACATCGTACAATTTCCTTCCGTGGCCTCATCGCAGCTGAAGCCTTTTGGCATGTTTGGTTGTGTATTAGCTCATGCGTTGACGCGTAACAGCTTTGCGAAAGCTGTTGATTCACGCACGAATCGACCACGGCGCGGGCGGCGCGATGATTGAGTGATGAATCCCTGGTCTTTAGCCACCCTCGCCGGCTGGGCGCGTCCATCAGCTACGCCCGCCGACAGCAACTGGACGGTAGCCGTCAGCAATAATAATGCACGGCACGTTCCACCGTTTCGGTCAATTATAAGCGCAAGTGTCTAACCGATTGCCGACTCATTCCGACGATTTGATCGCTTTCGAACAGGGCAAGACTTGGCACACTGCTCGTTCCTTGGAACTACAATTAGATCGGCGGCGACAAAGAATGGCAAGCAACTCGCTTCTTCACGCCCGTCAGCTGCACGGCGGTTTTCGACTCCTGTGGAAGTCACCGTGCGCCTGTTGAAAGGCCCCATTCAAATTACGGCCCGGAGGCCAAGTGGGTGTGTATCATGATGGGTAATGCCGCAGCATTAACGTGCACTTTGCCGGAAGCGTCGGAACGCCTTTCGAGGGATGTCTAGCAACTGGAGTACGGAGTTTTCAGAATTTCTCCCCACCACACGGGGAGTGCGTGGCTTTTGGGAAAGTTTGCCAAACTAAACCCACCCAGTGCGCCTTCTACCACTGACAGACATCATTCTGAAGCACCTTTGATAATCCCGCTCACGCTTCGGAAGCCGCCTAAGGCACTGTTCGGAGGTGTAACGGTTGTCGGATGCCCTTTTGCGTTGCGAAACACAAATTGATTTGGTTTGCTACGTAACGTCCTTTTGTAGTATTCATTTAATTATCACCTAATTTCTACTGTTGCCGAGTCAACCCGAGACGAGTGAATAAGAATCCATCGTCTTTTGTGTTTGTTGGTTGTATTTATATTTCAGGCTAATCTGTTGAGTATTAAATGAATATTGAAAGAACATTTTTATCGTTTTGGCATTGCTTTGTTGGTGAGGTACTGTTATCTCATTGAGCTTTTTACCAACGAAAAGTAACAGAAGCACATTGAATTTTAGCATACTTTTTAAAACAAATTCTTTGCATCGCTCTGGTCACATCTGTCGTTGTCTGTATTTACTATTACAAATTGCCAACGAAAATTCAAATTTGATCCCATTTTTGTAATGTTTCCAAAAGCAAATGATCACGATTAACATTAACAAAATGTGTTTGGCTCGCTTTCCGCGAAGTACGTACACCTTACAAGGTCTCACTCCTGAATAATGCGCCTACCAATGTCATCGTGCCGTCGTTAACCGACGCTACAGTTTCGGGGTCGTCTACGTTCATGCTTTGGTTGTATTCAATTTTTCAAGAGCAGTAAGCCAACGGCAGGTAGCGAGGCAGGGAACCTTTTGGCTAACAGCCAAAGGACGAGCAAAAGATAAGCGAACGTCTGAAATAATAATTGTTGCGTGGGTTGTTGTAAAAGACTGGCCATCATCCGGCCACCTGTCGTAAGGAAAGATAGATTTTTATGGTATTTGTTGCGTAGTGGTTGACATTTACCTCGGTGTTTGTTCTGCGCAACAGCACGAAAGACGCAAAACAAACATTAAAAACATTGTCTGTTACAGTGTTTGTACTTAAGCAACATTTCAACGCATTCTTAGATTCTCTTCCAAGCGGCATTTGGAACACACCAGAATGTTTACTCGCAATGGCTGGCTGGCTGGCCTTCGAATTGGTGCACGTAATCTCAACGTTGATTTAGGATTGTTGAACCTCGCGGAAGAGGCTGCAAATCCGCGGAAGAGCACACCGAATCCGGCAAAAGCAACAACCCGGTCCGGCGGGTGTACTAGCGCTCGCCAACAACGTTTGATTTAGCCTTTGCCCGTTTGATCCATTAGCTTCGCGAGTGAAGCTGACCTACCTTCGGAGATACTTGAGTCCAAAATCACTCACATTTCTCCGTGGCAGCGTACTTCTGCGTACGGCGTATGTTCAGTGCGATGTGCGATGCGATGCCTGAGTTCGAGGTTCAACAGCCAGCATGTTGAAGTTGAGTTTCGTTGTGAACGGAAAAGCTCTACACGATGCTTCATACTGTGCGTCCAAATTGTCGGCTCTCGTCTAGTCGTGTAAAGGTCTGTTGTTACATTCATGTAAATCGCACAACATGCTCAACATCTCAACCATTTCTATGTTGGTGTAACTCAGGGGCTGGTATAACTTCAAGTAACATTGGGAATCTTGAAATATTTGTTTTTTAAATAAGAACTTCATACAACAGCACGAAATCGTTTTAACGTGTTTTATAGTTGTCTTATAAGGCCAAAGTAAAGCTTTAAATAATCTTTCGAAAGCCTCGACACGATACTACTAATCGAAACATTGTCATCAAATTAAGCCTTTATCCCTTTGTCCAATGGGTGATAAACGTGTTTGGCTTTAGTTTTGGCTCTTTTCGTACGAAAAAAAATGAACAACTTTCTTACTTTGGACCTTCTTACGCCGGCTGCTTTTGGGCTAATAAAATCCCAAAAATAAAACACCGGAAATCCGAGAAACCCCTTCAGCGATAATTCTTTGCAACATGGCGACGGGCTTTTAATCACCGATCACCGGTGGGCCCCCTTTAGTTTTCGACTTTTATTTTCGCCGCCGTCACCGTTATTTTAATGACTTTTCTTCGCACATTGCACTTTTACGATTGTTGAGTTGAGAAGTTTATTTTAATGCCGTGCCGGCCGGCTCCGGATTTTGCGTGTCACGTTTTATTTTTGTTCTTCACCGCTGCCGAGGCGGGCTCTTCGTCGGTGGAGGGAATTTTGTAGCCCCACAATCCGGGACGGCAAATTTTTGGTTCATTCGTTTGTCACGGTCTGACATTAATTGCACCGGAGCCCACCAGAAAGTAACGGACCTGCCCAGCCAGCCGGCCGGTCCGGGGTTATTTTTCAACATTTTCCTTGAACCATCGAAAAGGATTTTCCGCTGCCTTTGAGCAGCGGTAAAGGTAGCAGCTTCTGCGAGGTCGTTTTCCGCATTCCATTTTTGGTGGTACATTTGTTTCAAGGTTTCTTTATTTTTTTCCCGCGGCCTCACGAACCGTTAACCGGAGGTCGAAAGTAGGTCGTCACGGAGCACTCGGGCCGTCGCGGTCGTGGTCGCGGTGAAAAATCCATTTCCCGCGTCATTATTTCTTCCGGCAATCGCAATTCTATCACCGAACGCGGCAGCGTAGCATAAATCGTGCCGTGCCCGTGCCGTCCCGGGCCGATGCTGTGCGTAATGGACTCGGTCGGTCGGTGGGTTTATTGCAAAACATCATCATTATTCGAGCTATCATAATGTGTCGTCACCATATTTACGATCGCTCCGACTCCATAATGGCTTAGACACCCGCTGGTAGTCCAAAAGCGGGCATTTTTAAGGGAGCGAACAGAACGGCTCCAACGGTGACGGGTGTGGCCGCTGGTTGTGAGAAATAACACTCCACCATCGGCAGCGAAAATCGGGCGCCAAGTTATCTGTTGGCAACCAACGCCTTCCACCAACGTGGTTCAATCAAACGTCCTACTCATGTGTGAACCAACCCAACCTGATAACGGAGAGCCGGGGATTCGGCTTCGAAACAGGTAAGACGGTAAAGTGTGCGCTTGCCGACCGTGATAGATGGCATATTTATGTACGCACCGCGAAACACTTAGCCGTAGGAGCCTGCTGGCTTCCGGTATTCCCAAGAAAGCCATTCAAGCCGGCGCTCCGGTGCCGGTAACGCTGACGCGAAAGGCAAAATCTGTTGCGTTTCAACTCGGCCCGGGACACGTTGTTAACCCAATGAAGTGTAAATATTTTGGTTCCATAAACCCCCCCGCTTTGCGACGGTTATTTTGTGTGCACTTTTTTATGACGATTGTGTACCGGGGGGAGAGCCGTTGTCGGAAAAGGTGCTTTCAGCGGTGGAACTTTTGGTTGTTCAAAAATAAAAGCTCCGCGAGTAAACGAAAACGTGGGAGATCTGGTCTGGTGAGGGCTGCATTTATTACTTTATCCTTTGCTTTTTAAAATGTCTCTACAGAAAACAAATGGTTGATGTTGGTTTTGATTCGACATTAAGGTATTCGGGAATGTTTTGAGAACGCAAATATAGGGATTCAAAAATATTTGTGTGCGCCACCAGGCGCCTCCATCGAAATGCTGAAAACGACCCGGCGCCTCCATCGATGACCCAGTGCGCAATGCAATTTAAAACTAGCGCTCGACTGGCAGAGTTTCGTTTTTATTCTACACTTCGCTTTGATATTGCAAACGTTGCATAAATATGATCGGCAATGCGAGCGAGGCGCGCCTTACTCGCGCCCTCGATGGCCCTTGAAGCCAATCTTCATCAGCAATCATGGGGATCGATTTCGTTTCCAATGCCAACGGTCGCTTCCGTCGCTCGAGTGGCCACTTCGGCGATAATGACAGAGCAAACTCGACGTCAAGCACGTGACACGGGTGCCCTTCCGAGTACCGTGCCCCGCTGTGGTGGTAGCCAAGTGTGTGTGGCCGCGGTGTGCGCCCTGCGGTGGGGAACATTATTCCGGCTGATTTCCGCAGCCAGCCAGAAGCCCTCTTCAGATGTTCGCGTGAACGAGCGAAAGAAAGGTGGACGTGTGCGCGCGCAAAAAATGGATCGTTTCGTACCGAAAAAAAACTTTTGCACCGGAAAATGCCAAATGGTTTCCTTCCTCCCCGATCGAGAGGGTCGTCGGATGGGAATGATTAAAAATGAAGCCCGACCGACTGGACTGAAATTGCGGACGGGTAACCCAGAACGAATGGCGGTGCGTGGCCACCGTGGGGCTTGTGGGAAAGTTTCGAACCCCGTTTTGGCCGTTCCGCTTGGTTCGCTTTTCACTGCCCAGCCCCAGGCTCGGCTTTATGAGGCTGTAAAATTACTAATTAACAATTTGTAATATACAGGAAATGTGCGGGGCGCTGAATACGAAGAATGTGGGAACTTTCGCTAGCCGGCCGGACGTCAGCGACCGGAGCACTGACCACCACGACCAGAGCGTGGGAGCGACCCAAAAGAAAGTGTCTCAATCGGGGGCAAGGAAACCTCTTGCCTTTTGAAACCCTGATTAATTGCTTCGGGACCGGGTTTCGGGAGGAGGTTGCTGCTTCCGGTGGGCGGAAATCACCTTTCGACTGGCCACCCGCTCACGGTCATTTGACGTGACCACCCGTGACGGGACGGGTGTGCTGATCTTAGATTGAGACTTAATTAAATTGCCAAAGAGACAAAACTCCCGGCCGGGCTTCTTGGTGTCCTGCTTTGCTTCGAGCGGCTCCCAAGAAGCTCTGCTAAAGAGTACCAAACTCGGAGCTGAGCTTCTTAGGAGCAACTTTTGGTCCCCTTTTTTGTTCTCGGTCGGTTGCTTGGGTCCTCTCGAACGAGAAAGTCACCATAAATCGCCGCTAAATTTTGTTTCAACCTTTAATGAAAGGGAAAAAAGTGAACCGGCCGGGGCCCGATAAGCCGGAACGGGGTCCTGTCCTGTACATCCCCCACCCAACCCCGCTCCACGGCGTCTCGGTGGATGGACGAACCGCTGGAAATTAAATGGACCGGAATTCAATTATCTTAAAAGGAATCAAACGACTACTG
>NW_026454783.1:0-6214 GCF_943734635.1 Anopheles cruzii | reverse complement strand
CAATTCTAGGGGGTTCCAATGGGGGCGCCTGGTGGCCCGTGGAAACATGCACGAGGCCCCCCAAAAAACAAAACTGTTTCAGGATACTATCAAATCACTTGGATGGGAGTTGCTATCCCTCCCCGCGTTATTCACTAGACTTGGTTCTTTCCGAATATCATTCTTTTTCATCGATGGGACACGTATTGACTGAGCAGCCCTTCGTTTTTCTACGAGGAAGTCGAAATGGGATGACTAATTAGTTTACTCAAAAAGTCGAAGAATTCTTTCGACTGGAAATCAATGATTTAGCAGAAAGATAGGGGAAATGTATAGCTAGCGATGGCACATACTTTGAATAAAATATAAAATTGCGTTAAAATTTTATAAACATTTTTTGTGTGTTAAAAACAGTCTCATTCTCAACGAACACCCCTGGTATGTGAAGTTTCATTTCAATCGGACTTACTTTTTTTTGCAAGCGATTTAGTATCGAGGTGTAACAGTATTTAATAAATTAGTAGATTAGTAGTAGTAATTAAATTAGTAACAGTATTTAATAAAAAAAAATTAGACTCGTAGCAGTGCCCTCTGGTATCGGGGCGCAAAATTTATTGCACAGCCTAGTACTTGCGACTTGCGAAACCGTCAGACCTGGCAGACCTGGCTGAAAAAGTGTTTCTGGCCAGTGTTCTGAGTCACGGAAAGCACAACGAGCAATGAGCGAGCACAAAGTTCTGCTGAACTTCGCTGCAAGACGTCAACAGGAACTAGACAGGTACCGGCCAAGACGCCCATCGTGTTGTGCGCCAAGCGGTGCCAGAGAAAACTTCCAGACGCACTCGCACTAGCTCGTAAATTCTCCCCAAATCCCAATAAACAACAACCGTAATTTAATTATGATAATAAATATACAGACCCACCGCCTGGCGGCGGTCGGCGGAAACGGAAGTAAACTTTCGGGCCGGCTTGCGGTTGGCTGCGGTTTGCCGGAGGCGCCCGTGAGGCGCTCTAACCCATTGCTCCTCGACTCGACTGCGTGGAGACGAACAACACGAACGCACTCGGTGACAGCGTATTCAATGATTCTTACGACCCGGCCCAGGACCTCGATTAGGTCGCTATTAACGAGGGCGCGCGCGCGCCATCGTGCTGGGAAAACTTCTGGCAAGCTTCAACATGGACGAAACCGATTTTATGCGGTCTGGCGTCTAGCGTGCCATACCGGGATCCGGGTCCGGATCATCCTGTCCGCAGACACACGCGGTTCCGCCTTCGCTGTTGTTGTTGCTGAGGTCGTGTGCCATTTGCAACATATTGTAAATAATAAATTACAATCCCCCTAAGGGGCCGCACGGGTGGTGGTGAGTGGGCCTGAGTTGTTTAGGACTCGCTTGCCGGCCCTCCTCCCCCAGGCGGTTCCACTCTCGGCTCGGCTCCCACGGGAAGGTGCTCCCGCTGGTGCTGCTGGTGACACGGCAATACGCACGCAATCGAATGAATCTCGCGTTTACGTTCACCGCTCGCGTGCGACTGGCACATGTTCCCGTGCACGGCCATTCACCGAGGCATTTCCTGAAGAAGCGCGGCGCAGAAGTGTCTGCCAGCCGGCCTGCCGCGCGTCCGGACGATCGGTTGATGGAAAGTGTGCAAAATTTAATCAAAGTCAGATTGAACTCCCGCAGCAATCTACGTGAGCGGGGATTAATGGTTCATACACGGTTGAGGCCTTGGCCTTCGGGATTCGTCGGGCGCCGCCTAACGCCAGCGCCATTTTGTTCTTGTCATCTTTATCCCTCTAAAACGCGTGCCTGGCGGTTGGGAAAACATGGTGGCAAGTGGTCTGGCAGCGACGGCTCACGCTCAAACTGTGAGGCAATTTATTATTGGCGTCTGGAAGTTTATGTTTACATATGTAAGCAATTCTATGCTCCCCACGACTGTTTTAATGACTAATCATGAAGCCGATTAAAGGCACAGTAAGAAGCGCTATTAACAGTAATATCAGTTCGACTAACGACTAGCAACTCATTTGGCCATTTCCAACAAACTGCAACAAATAATTTAATGCTTTTTATTATGTTCTCCATCTCACTTACGTCAAGCACATCAAGCGCTTATAACTTAAACTCTTTGTGTATTCTTCTAAATTCATTTCATCTCCCTTAAAGTAGTCCCCGCGAGATGCAATACACTTATGCCAACGTTTTTTGCAGTTTCCTAAATATGCCACAAAGTCTTCTTCCGCTATGGCCTTCAATGCGTTCTTCATTCCGGTTTCTATCTCCTCTATAGATTTCAAAACTTTGTCCAAGGAGCGGCCTCTTGAGTTCAGCGAATAATCAAAAGTCACATTGTGCCAAGGCGAATCCGGTTGTTGGGGACCGATATGGGTCAAGTTTGTGAAGGAATGATCACGAAAATTGGATGCAAAAACTTCACGTTTTTGGCACCAATCAACATTTCATTTTTCTGAGGCCCAAACGCCCACTAAAAATGGATTCCCCTGATCGTTTTGATATTCCAATAAGGTCAGTAAGATCTCAGACCGTCAATCGACGATTTTAGAGCAAAAATTCTTTGATTTTTTGTATTTATAGCTCATCAGTTGATGTTAAGGTCGTCATGCCTCGTCTTTAATGGTTTCCAGACCTTCTTTGAACATTGTTTGCCACTTATGAACTCTTGCTTCCGGTAGAGCCTGCTCACCGAAGGTCTTTTTGCAATATTTTCAACTTTTTTGGCAGCATAAATTTCATTCCGCAGAATTCACTATTAACTGTTTATAAAAGGACTCGTATCGTAAACACCAATTAGTATTTTGAATTATAATTTAACACCGATGTTGGTGACAGTGATGCGAATTTAGAAATACAAACATTTGCCTCTATCGGAATCACAAGTAAGGTCAAGGTAAAAGTTCAGGTTACTCCTTTTGCCCACAGTATTATTCTGAAGAATAGGTTCCATCCGTCGAAAGAGCATATTCCGTTTTCGCGGTCGATTATTTACCTACGTATCTAATTACTAGGTGTGTGCGTTGAGAATCGGAAAATGTTTAACACACAAAAAATATTTTTAAAATTTTTATGCAAATTTCTATTTTATTCGAAGTATGTGCAATCGCTAGCTATACATTTCTCCTATCTCTCTGCTTAATCATGGAGTCCCAGACGAAAGAATTCTTCGACTTTTTAAGTAAACTAATTAGTCATTCCATTTCGACTTCCTCGTAGAAAAACGAAGGGCTGCTCAACCAATACGTGTCGCATCGATGAAAATGAATGATAATCGGAAAGAACCAAGTCTGGTGAATAACGCGGGGAGGGATAGCAGCTCCCATCCAAGTGATTTGATAGTATCCTGAAACAGTTTTGTTTTTTGGGCGCCTGGTGCTTGATTCTACGAGCCACCAGGCGCCCCCACTAGAATTGCATTTTGGTCGTTTTTCGATCAATGCATGGTTCAAATAGGACATTTGTTATCAGTAGCGATCGGAATTAACGTTTGCATCAGATTTTAGGAGCTTGTGAAACACCACACCTTTCTGTCCCATCAGAAAGTCCATTTTTTGGAGTCCTTCGGCGCTTTTTTTTGTTAAGTCAAAATCGCCATTTTGAAGTATTTTAAACCACTTAAAGCACTGCGATCTTCCAAATACAAGTCCCGACAAGCATTTGGTGCGATTCCGAAGCAGTTTTCTTCAACAGGGGCAGAAAAATAATAATCCCCGCAAACCGTCATTTTCAGGCACAAAAGTTGACATAGTTTAACCCTTTCAAAGATGGGTTGCAAACCGAAATATTTTTTTCTTCGACCTGAAATCGATTACCTGATGTCAAAACAAGGTAATGATGAATGAACCGCTAAACTGGGAAGTCCCAATCGGCAGGTACAGCCATCATTCTGAATTTCCGATTCTCAACGCACACACCTAGTAAATCTTTGTTTCGTATGCCAGAGCCGACAAAAGCTTAGGAAACGAAACATGAATTGAAAGTTAATTTAATTTCATAACAGACCAGCAATTCTTAACCACCATTGGACAATTTCACGTGTCTGTGAGGAGTTCAATTTTCTGCCCAAATCCTGCATGCCAAGCTTCTACAACTTAGAACTATGCTTTCGAAAACAACGTCAAAGCGGCAAATCGGCTGACTAACGTATCGGTCACGCTTCCTGGCAAAGTTTACACCACTCACGTGCACGACTAAAGGTACTACGAACGAGGTGATCAGCGCTAAGTACTGGTTTGACACCGCGCCGCAATATCCCAAATGTTCCTTTAACACCCTTTCGATTCATTCATTAAAATCACAACTTTTATCATCAAGCAACACGCCCGAAGATTCGACACAAGCAACCATTAGAAGCGCCCTTAAGCGAAACTCCACCACTTGGCGCTGCCGGTACTCCCGTTGACACCCCGGATACGTTGGCCGGGTGGAAAGCGCCCCAACCCTCCCCACCGAGTACCGAGCGCGCGCGGAGGACGAATTCGAAAACCATGCTCCGTTAAAGATAATCTCGAGTGTTTTCGAGACGACCCCCGTCGGGTGGGTCCTCCTCCGGCGCGGCCTGCGCCGCCCTCCGACCGACCCGCCTTCCCCCAGACAACTCATTCTGTTTCCTCCCACTCTCCGCGCGCCGCTCTTATTAGTACCACTTGAAGGCACTTAGCAAGACAAACTTCCTCGTGGTCGTTACTACCCGGTGCTGTTGCTGTTGCTGTGGCTGTTGTTGCTTGCCCGGTTTTTCTACATCATCAACGCCGCCCGCGTGCCGTTTGGAGTCGGTTCCGTGTTGCCCCAGATCGCCCGCCCGCCCGCCCGCTCGTCCGCACAGTTTGCCAGCCATATTTTATAACCAAGTTCACTTTGTCATTCTCGCTCGCCGTGGCGCGGCGCCGGCTTCCGCGGTGCGAGAGAGGCGAAAGTTTTGGCTACTATTTTTCCACATTTTTTCCCAGTGCCCGGTGCCGGAGCGCTCCGTCGCCATATTAGCAACCAACACTGACGGCCGCTCATGGGCTGGGGGCAGCGGCTACGTCGGCGGGTTGGTCGTTTATCATCGACTCTGAAGTGGGCCTTGTTCGGCGGCTAAAGAAAACAAACAGACCAAATCCCTTGTTCCGAGTCTCGGACAGCGGACCCCCCTCCTTGAGCACCTTCTGCACCTTCGGTTGCTTGAAATGTGCGGGGATTATCACTAGCACGGCCATGGTTTTGCAACAGAGCCACACTTCGACAGCTTCCGGTCGGCCTTCCGCCGTCTGGAACAGGCCCCGGTGGGCATCCGGGCACCTATTGATACATCATTTGGACGCCGGAACTCTGTACGGATCCTGGCGGTTGCCGTTGTTATTGTTGTTGCCGTAGTTGTTACTTCCCTCCATCTATCAGACGCGCGAGGTGTAGACATCCGGGTCCGGCGGGAGGGTCGGAAGCACGGGGGAACAGGAAAACAGCAATATATGAATAGCAAATAGAGTAGCGACACACAACTTCAGCCTTCCTGAGACGACGGCCAGCGACGAAAGTTGAGCTCCGTTTCCATTCTTATCGTGGGCCGATGACGGAACAGAGCAGGCAGAGGAGGGCAGACCCAAGACCGGAGGGTGGTGAGAGCAACAAAACTTTTCGCTCGAACATCAACCGTTCACCCGCCGACCCCACGATACATCCGGGGCGGGCAAACACACAGCTGCACACGGGACGGACTTTTAAGGACTTGAGCGACTTGTTTTGGAATTGGTCTGCCCCAGTTAAGGCTGATGGATTTTCTGCGACGCCGACCGGTGGGAGGGGGGGGGGGGAGAGGACGTCAGAAGCAATCCTCGCTCGTTCCATCTTGATGACAGCGAGTAGGGAAATAGCCAAAACATACCACTCGGCGGCTAAAGAATCGAAAACACGCTTCACTTTTGGCGCCAACCAAAACCATGTCTTTAAGTCCGTGTTTCGCAGACGCAGAAATATAAATTGGAGCTTCGGAGCGGGAGGGGCCGAAACTAATGTACGCGAGGGACGCAATCGGGACACGTTTTGGATAAAACGCCGACGGGCATCCGAGCAGTTCCGAGAAAGTTGTGGAAGAATTCGCTAAAAATACAATACAGTCGATTGCGGAGTAAAAATGGAGCCTGGTGGAGCCGGAGCCGCTTCCGGCACGATGTCGCACGTCGCCCAAAAAAAGGACGTACACGCGACACGGCCGCTAATTAACTTCCGCACTG
>NW_026454782.1:0-6223 GCF_943734635.1 Anopheles cruzii | reverse complement strand
GATCCATGCTGGGGTTGATTCCAGCTGGGCACCCCCTTCGACCCCCTGGTCAAATGTTTACCACAATTTATTTGGCAGTAGCCTATTCGGTCAACCTATTTTTGAGTACGTTTTCAATGGTATCTGGTCCTATTTTGTCAATAGCAACTTGAATTTTGGTCTTAAGGTTGTCAACAGCTGCTGGTATGTTCGCATAACATAAATATCGATTGTAGCCGACGCTTTATAGCACGTAGTGCCGTGGTGTTGAAACAAAATGCCGTACAAGTTCTCAGCTTCAATTTCGCCGAAGAACCAATCAGTCAAAATCGGCACCAAACACTCACTCGTTATGGATGCATTGGCTTCTCTTGCACGATATGTGGGTTTTTCAACCCACAATACTGCTCATTAACATAGCCACCGATGTGAAAATGAGCTGACGACCTACCACTTTGGAAATATTAGGTATAGGAGTTCATTCGTGCGGCGTTACTCACTAAATATAACAAATATTTTTTTAACGAAGTATGTGTTTGATAACTACTGTCATTGCGCATCTAACGAATTATAGATTGTCTGCTCAAAGTGTACACAACACCTGTTTTAAGCATTTGAACATGACAAGTTTTGTTCCTGATAAGGTGTTTTAGCGGGGGTTACTTTAATATGACGAAAAGTGCTACCGAAAGTTATCATATTTTTATGAGTGTTTGTGGTGAATATGCTCTTGCTGAGAGAACGTGTCAGATGTGGTTTGCACGGTTAAAACAGGTGATTTTGGCTTGCAAAATCAAGAGCAACCTGAACAGTAAAAAAAAGTTGATGATGAAGAATTGGCCGCATTGCTCGATCGGGATGCATTTTAGATGCATAAAGAGCTTGCAGAAATGTTAGGAGTTAGGACCACACGACAGTTTCCCATCGCCTGAGTGCCGTGGGAATGGATAGAAAAATGTCTCACTAGGTTCCACAAGAATAGCTAAAAAAGACATTGCAAGAAGGAAAACCATTTGCGAATTTCTGCTTGAAGGGCAGAAAAGAAAGGGGTTCTTGTACTGAATCGTAACTGGTGATGAAAAGGGGTGTTACTACAAGAATCCTAAACGCAGAAAAGGCCAGGGTACAGCCTGGTGAATCAGGTTCATCGCAACAAAAGCAAAATATTCACTTTGCAACGGTTATGCTGTGCATGTGGTGGTATATGAAATGTGTGGTGTAATTTGAGCCTTTAAAACCTAATGAAAATGTTGAAGGACAATGTCATCGACAACAATTATTGCATTTGAAGCAAAGCTTTGGCCATAAAACGTCGAGAATGGGATAAAAGACATTTTAAGCTGATTTTTCAAAATGACAAAATTCGACCCCACATCGCAAAACCGGTCAAAACCTATCTCGAAAATGTCCGATGGGAATTGTTAACCCCCCCGCTGTATTCTCCAGTTGTTGCTCTTTCGGACTACTATTTGTTCCGTTACATGAGTAACGATTTGGCAGCACAGCGGTTCAACACTTTTGAAAGTATTGAAAAATGGGTCTCTGATTGGATCGACTCTAAAGACGAAGGAAATCTATCGACACGAGACCCATTTATTACGTGAAAGATGGGAGAAAGTAGTAGCTAACGACGGGCAATACTTTGATTAAGGTAGTCATACGTTTTGTTGTTGTAGTTAGGTCACAAATGTCCAATAAAAACCGCACGAATTAACTCCTAGACCTAATAATGTTTTAATATTTCCCAGCTTTCTTCAAGCGCATAACGTCCCATATCGTCAATTTCAAAGTGTATACTAAATGTTCACAATTTCCAGAACGAAGCTTTCAACGTTTCAACAGTCAACCAATCGCTAGTTTAAAATCTAAACAATAAATACACCACCCTATATATCGTACCAAAGAACGACAAAGGCTTTTCGGGCCAGCCACAAATATCGAATTTTCACAACCCGTGGGCCGTGTCATGTATGTCAAAACCGGTCATTAGGTCAAGTAGATCAGTAGCAGTTACAGCCTTTGTCTCGCTGCAGTTTAGAGTTGTTAAGAATGTTCTTGAGAAAGTGAAAAATCAGTCCAGGGTCTTGGCTTATCCAACGCTGCCCTGAAGTGCAAGCCCACGTTAGGTGTAATAACATTCGGTTCTGCAACGTTCAGTACGGCCAATTAACATTCCCCAACGGGGTTTGTATGCCACACAGTCAGTTTGCTGCGTTGCCTTCAAAACGTTGCGATCAAAGGCCCCCGGTCTGAGCGGTTTTGGAGGAGCACTTGTATTGTCGGTGTCTGTGTGTGATTGACAGAAAGTGTGGAAAGTAGTTCCTTAGGTTCCTGCTCTGAACGAGGAAACGAGCCCAAACGCATCCATCCTGGATCGCGCACCAGTAATCGCGAGTTGGGTCCACAGCATTTCATTCACATTTTGCGTATTCCTTGTCATTCCTCGGCTAAAGAGCATTCTGAAGGGTGTTTAATTGTTATTTGGCGATCCGTGTAGTGTCGGCGACAGGTGAACACGGAACACACGTACCACGTCGTAGTCACTAGCTAACCGTCGGAATTCTCCCCTGAGGACATCCTGATGCTTCCTACCGGATGTTTGTTCTTGTACCGGAACCATGAAACGTGGCGCTGGTAGTATAAAATGTTTGCCATACGATCGTGCCCCCTCCCCCCCAGAGGCCCACCGTGTCCCCGTGTGGGTGACTTTGATGTTGATGTTGTATTACGGAGGGGTTTGTAGAAAGAATGTTCACAAATGCAAATGCACGCGGTACGCCAATTAACTACTTACAAAGCTTCACACGACGGGGAGCAGAGAAAACTAAACGCCAACGCCATCCCGTAGATGGAACTTCAAAAGCGAGCTCCTGCCGATGCTCCGTGGCGCGTAGACTCGGAAGACGGAAGGCGCGTTATATGTTTCCGAGAAGCGCCACCGTCTGCCTGAAGCTGAGCCGCGGTCGACGGAGCATGGACCCAAAGGGCAAACATGCGCCCGGCAAACGAACTCGGCTTTCCGTCTGTCACATTCATCTTTTGCCCCAAAATTGTAAGCCTTTCTCCCGGTTGGCCCCAGTTTTGTACAGCTTCAACTAAGACCCTTATCTGCGTGCTGCAGCTAGCGTCCGGGCTGCCACGGAGTGGTTTGATAAATGTTGATAACATTTATTAGCTTCTGGCCAACGTTTCTGCCGCAGCCGGCTCAGTGTTGATGCCGGAGATTTGTGTCACGCAGTTCAAATTCGGGTGCCGATCGTTTGAGACCACTTACCGCGGCAGGACTAGCTAGGCGGCAGGCGATATAGTAATTAAAAGCTGGAGCTCGCGTGAAGTTCCCCTTACACGAAACCAGGGCCCTTTGGGTCAACCGCGAGAGCTACCCGTCCCCGTCCATACCATACTTTCGCCAGACAGCGGCCGGTCGTGACAGGGATGTCTAACAGGCTGGCGAAAGTGCACGAGCCGCACGACTTTCGACGGCACGGCTTGTGCCGGTGCCGGGACGTGCAGAAGCGGACCGTACGTGACTTTCGGGCTCGGCCCGGGCTACGTGTCCGGGCGGGATAATTAAACTACACGTGCCAATCCGTCGATGTGCTGACAGTTACTTTGTGCCCGGTTGCAGCGCCCCACCCGCTGGAATGGACACACATTTTTGGGGATTCGATTATGGTTCCGCTGCTTCGGGATTCCGTTTTTTTTTACGGCCCCTCACAAAGGACACCGCACGAGGCACGCGAGTGTTTTCGAAACCCCATTTTCGGAACCACTTTCATCGTACGCAACAATGGGAAAGGAAGGAGGAAAAAATTTGATTAAGTCGCCCGAAAAGGGGTGGACGCCCGGACGGATAGTTGCGTTGGCCATGCCCCAGAAGTGATTACTTCATATCAGTAAAAGCGGCACGATAATTGCTTCACTTTTATATGGCTTTTTGTGTTTTTTTTTTGCTCTGTGTGCACAAGGATGTCCGTCAACAACCGCGTAAGTGAATGTGCACCGGGAACGTAATTACTGCCTGAGTGCCTGAGTCGCCGAGCCGAGTGGCGGGCCTGAAAAATGTGTTGTTTCATCGAAATATTTTTCAATCAAAACATTAATTGAATGCTTGCGATGCGCCCGGTCCGGTGCACCACAAGAGCGATGTTCGCAAAGAACTGTGGTCGAAATATTTGGCCATATGTTGCCCCGTGTGTGTTCGTTTTCTCTTTCCGTTTGCCAATCGGAGCTGTCAATATGTACCGCTAAGACGACTGACCACTATTCAGCTGGGTCGATGGCACGTGCCAGATGGCAAGGATGGCAGTCCTTGTCGTTGTTCAGGACGCGAGAGTACGTGGCTGTGTTAGCAACACTACGATTGTCTTTATTTGTGACCATAAAAGTAGAGTGAGCAATAAGTTACTGGTTTCACTTTTTCCACAGTCTGGCAACACGCTCCCATTAAATGCTCGGCGATTTGATGTGCATTTGACGGGGTATTTTCGTATGCTAAGCTTCGCAGACCTTATCACAGCTGCGGATCATCGCGACTCACGTATGGAGCGATGGCTGTGAAGATAAGATGATGATGACACAATCGGATTGGAGAAGCTTCCCCTTTATAGGGTTTCTTGCTGAAATCCTGAAATGGCGATTTTTGGAGCCGCTCGTTCCGAAGCTTTACAATCTCTCGAAAATGAAACACTTCGACGTTCGATTCAATAATCCACCTTAAGTTTATTTTCTGTTTCTTATTTATCATATCACGCCGATCCTTTGGCTCACACACTCCAACGTACACTCTTATTGGAGGGAAATTTGAGAAGTGTTCCTCTTGCCACCTGCATGTCCATAATCCGTATTACCCTATTTCCCAATAAATCTTTATACCAGCGGACTTTCCTATCGCTTCGTCCTTTTTCCATCCTTGGCCTGTTACTTCTCTTCGCCGTATTGTTCTTACTTCACCCATGTGTCATTTTTGTGTTTTTCCTGCCTTTCGACTCTTTTTCCGGTTTTTCAAGAACAGGACGATGTCTTATCCGATATTCTTCGTCGTATGTACTTCAATTGCAAACTGATACATTTGTTGGGGGCGTCGCTTATCTTCCGCTTGATCCTTTTCCTCAGTTGGTTATTTGTTTTTCGAGTGCAAGATGGTTTTTGACAGGCTGCGTTCTTAATTTATGATTTTTTCTGAAAATCAGAACGGTTTTGTGAAACGGATTTCTTATGTTAGCCGATATTTCTTCCTGGCCGTAATGTTTTAGTGTAAACAGATGTATAAGTCGAGTGCCCGACCTCGACTTATACCCGACCGACCCGTCCGACTGCCCGTTCGTCGCGTCATCGACCGGCTGCGCTACTTTAGATGAGCTCTTCCTGGGTTGTACACCTCGGTCTTGTCGGTACGACGATATTCCCTGCGGAACATGACCACCGCACACGGGGATGTGATGTTGAGGTTCGACCACACATACTTTGGATATTCTTGGTTCCGATCCTATCCGATTATGGGTCCCGTTAGAACGATCATTAGACAATATACATTTGTACAATAGTTTAATGTTATCAAAATTTATGAAAATCTTTTACATAACAATACAATACTTAACTTGACATTTTGAAGCTGAAAGTCAAACTTTCGAAACTTTGCACTCCGAAATATTGTACAGTGCTCAGGAATTAGTCGCCAGGAACGTTCCATTTTCCCAAGTCCTACAATCAAAGGTTGTGGTCAAACTGCACTCGCAGGATTCGAGTTACACTTTACATGGAGCTTTATTTACTTTATTTATTGGAGTTGGCAGAGAAGAAACAATACAAAAAAACTGAACTCAAAGGGAAGATTGATACGAAAATCTCACCACACAAACTCTCTGCTGCGCCTTCTCATGATTGGAAATGCAGTTTGATTCCTGTTTGCCAGGGTTCTGGACCGGACCGGAGTGCTTGATGCGTAGCATGGGCTCCTGCAGGCAGGATTTCCGGCAGCGCTCATCAAGCTGCAGTGTTTTCTTTGCCCTGGCAACCCATCCAAAGACAGCTCGAACCGGGCCGTTCGTCCTCGCAGAGGATGTTTGCTTTCCTGGGGGAAAGCTTAAATCAACTGCGGCCGCCCCACAAAGGCATCCGGGTTGATGTGGCGTGTGTGAGCAGAGAAAAACAATCCAGAGAAAGAGAAAGAGAGAGAGAGAGAGAGAGAGAGAGAGAGAGAGAGAGAAAGAGATGGAGTGAAAGTATCGAAATGGAAAAACAA
>NW_026454781.1:0-6227 GCF_943734635.1 Anopheles cruzii | reverse complement strand
CGGAGGCTGTGGCCAGCGCACACAAATCGTTGAATGTTTTTGTTACCGAAGATGATACCGTTTGTCGGAAAACGGACCCACTGGAAGCCATTTTTGTTTTCCCATCGTTGCCATGGAAACCTCCTGTGGTTGCTACGCATTCTTCCTTTTGCTGCTTTTGTCGGGCGAATGTAATGAGGCAGCGAAACGTGCATATTTTTTCCAGCAGTCTTTGCGCAATGTTTGAGGCCATTTTGACACCAAATGGCGTACAGCAGCGGCGCGTGTTGGCCATGCTGATGTGCGGGTGAAATGTGTTTAACCATTTCGTTTACTTGAGCCTTTTTTTCTCCGGGTCCTAATGTAGCAATCCTGTGAAGCATATTGCTGACGATTGCGGAGCGATGCCGGCCAAAATATGGTCCAATCTCGTGCAAACCCCGGGTACGCATTATAACGGTTCGTTGCAAATCAACCCAATGCCCCATTTGTGGCCTAACATGGACGACCCTGACCGCGGAACAGCTTGCCCAGCACTGGACGAACGTGCCTTATCGACGGGTATGTCGCACATCTGGTACGCAGGACTTCGCCCACTCGAAGGGTAAACTTTAATCCTAACCTAACTGTGATAAAAACTTCCTCAACTAGACAAATTCTCCCCCATACATCTTCTTTAAGGCACCAGCTATGCGCCAAACGCACGGAGAACCAAGACCGAACAGGCCAAAGTATGTTCCTCTAACCCACCGCAACAGCTTACCGGCAAGAAATAGGTTTCTGTGGTGAACCAAATTCTTTCGCATAAACTCGCTCATCCGAAACACCCAAAAACAAACGAATGGGCTGCTGGTTTGTTTCGATGGCTTCCCGGTGTGTTCTGCATAAATCATCCGCCAGAAAAGCGAATCTTGAGTCTCTGCCACCCCGGAGCAACGACGACCGAGGGAAATCGAGCCTGACGGGAACCGTCGCTGCGGTTGTGCTGGTGATGGCTTACGCTAATTTGGAACCATAAAACATTCGGCCACATTCCGGGATAACTCCGGACCACGGCACTACGACGGCTGAAAGCTGAGATGGACGTTTCGGTTTCGCCGGGACCGAATGTGGTTTTGATTTCACAAATATTTTCGCCACAGAATCTCCACTTCGGATCGGATTGAAGAAGGGCTTATTGGGCTTCACCGGGAAGGTTTCTGGACTCTCGATCGGAGCTCGGAGTGGATAAATTCACAACTCGACGGTAAAAACGCACCCATCTCCTGCTGCTGTTTCGAATGTAAAGCTTGGACCAGATCCCGCAAACGGCCTCCTTTTGACAATTTTCCTCCGGCCAAACAGCATGTCACTTTCAGCAGTTCATCGTTACGCTCTTCACGGGGCTTCAGTGATATATGGACCAAGGGTCCAGCCACGGGTAAGTTGGATGCGCGACCAGCAGTTACTTCTTGCTCGGCGCCCTTCTGGTACGGTCAAGAGGTTCTCGGCCTTGGCTCGAGTGGCAAAGGCGCGCGGTATCGGGTTTCGGTGCACCGGCAAACCCCACACGGAGCAGAAGGAAGGAGCCACTACACGGGGCTCGACAAGTGGAATATGCCTCTTTGCTTCTTCGCATGTTGTTTCGAAATGTTTAGCATCGCAGACCCTGACCACTCATTGCGGCGGAGTCTTATGCGGAGACAAGTGGAGAAACATATCCCATTCGCTGTAGAAAGTTCTGTTCGTCGGTGGCTTCGAATTTCACTTATGTGCACCCATTTTCAAGAGGTTTAAAAATGGTTTTCGGATGAATTTGCGCTCCAGAAACGAGATGCTGTACCCCGAAAGTCCCGAGTGGAGAAATGGACATAAATATGGCTCATGTTGCCGTGTGTCAAATTTTAGAAAAGAAATGCATTTTCTGTGTCTAAACGATGTTTTTACGCTCATTACGGTCCCAGGAACTGAAGAAAAACATTATTTATAGCCCTTTCCAACATTTCGTCAAAGAATTTGAACAAGTTTGTCTATGGATCACTAAAAGGAAAGCAAGAAAATCGATCCTTGTTTCGTAAGGAGGACCGTATGCCGATTCCGATCCCATTCCGACACCCATCCGCATCGAGCGCCGCGCGTTAAACGATCAAACTTTTTAAAACCTCTGCAGAGCTTCGGTAAACTTTTTTATTAAAGTCACTTACTTGCGAACATAATAATAATCAATCCTCAAATTAGGGTCAATTGCAAAGGGAATATCCCTGCTTCCTTCCGTCGACCGAAACAGTATCCCTGTTTCGCGGAGAGAAGGCTGGCCAATTGGCTTTTTAACTCTCATTTAGCCCCCCAAAAAGGCTTTCCGCGAAGAACGCACTTTAATTGTCGCTTTTATGAAAATAAAAACTCTATTTCCGGAACAGGGAAAGTCGGACTGCACCTTCAAAGGCCGAAATTACCGAAAGCATCACAAATGGGGCCACGGCCGGCACAGCCATCCTTTTTGGTGATAATTAATAATTCATGACCACGACCCACGGGACGCGGGCTTTGAAGACTTTCGAACCCAACGCCAACGCGGCTGTGTAAGAGTGTGCTGGCCGTTAGAGGCTCGAGGCTCGTGTGGACATCGTTTTCCGTGCCACTGGCCAGTTATGGTAGTCGAAGCTGGGTTCCCTGTCCCAATTTTGTGCCTCCCGGGGAAGGGACAGCAGAGTGTTAAGCCTTTCGCGCGCTTTATGCTCCTTCAGGGAGTTTCTGGCGGTTGTTTCTGAGGCAAGACCGCGCACGACGTCGCGTGCATCCGGGACGCCTGTTTCATGCCGGAAAATCAACGACATACATCCTGCAAGCAGGAGCACGATGGACAAAACCACACCGGATGGATGATCCTGGGATGGCGTTTTATGGCGGCACTTCGCGGTTGTTCAACATCATGCCACCGCCTGGCCCGAAGTTAGTGTTCGTACGCGAAAACGAAAAACAACAGCACCATTAAGCAGCGCCACACGTGTTTACTCGCCGACAGGGCACAAATTAACAACGTGGCACAGTTCGGCTCCGCCGTGGTGTCGTGAAAATGAGTCCGGAAGCCGGTCACGTATGGGTTTTCACGCTTCGGTACGGTACGTCTCATGCTCGTTGGTAACGGGCAAAAGGACATTTTTATTGACCATTACCGGAAGCGAGGAGTACGACGACGTGCGATGGCCTTTCAGCGACATCTGCCTTCCGGCAATTAACGTTTTAGTGGATCGCAACAAAACGCAAGTGCTACAGCATTACCAAAGAAGCGATTAGTACCGAAATCCGAAGACCAAGCGCGATACAAGCTTTAAGAGATCTTATTAAGAACCAACAGCAGTGTCATGCGCAGTGGATTAGCTACTCCTGCAACCAAGAAGAAGTTCTGACTTCAACCAATGTTCATGTCCAGAGCAAGTGAAAACAATTTCCTGTCTCTTCGTGCTGTACTTGCGTAGGGCTCTTGCCAGCGGCCACGGTAAAGTTCAAACATCTTTTCGAAACTCCGATTCACACCAAGAACATGAGTAGACCACTCTAGAGGCCACCTCCTTTCATTTAGCGCACTATCAACGTTATCGTCGGCAAATGGCCCTCCCCGTTAGCACCATCGGCGAACGTCGAGATGCTTCCTGAGGACAAACTTTGCCACGAACTCTAGAGCATACTGCTTCGACCCAAGCTCAAGTCGCTTAATTTTTGGCGAAAACTTCCGGGAGAAAATGCAAAACTTTCGTCCACCGAACGATGGCATCGTTGGCCAAGGTACTTGGCACGGGGGGACAAATTTGATCGCAACGCAGGCCAAGGTATTGTGTTCGACAAATGGACGAGTAAATTTTAATTTTAAAATTTAATTTCGATTCCGAAGCAAGTGTTAAGAAGCGAAAGCTAGAAGGAGCACAAGAAACATCGTGAGAAAATCATTAAAAGTGGAAAGAATCTTTCAGAATTACTGTCTCGCTGCGCACGTTCAAGATTCGTCCACGGTGCTGCTGCTGCTCCGTGTGAGGCATTCTTACGGATCCTCTAATCGGGACGGTGTGAATTGATGCTAACCGGAGAGATCCACGACCCAGAAGAAGTCCCAACATGCGCTGCTCCGTGCTGTCAGGATCTGGACCGGACGCCGAGTCTTGTCTGCGTATGGTGGAAAAATGTGAAACAACACTGAATAAAACACGATTTTCTCTCACAATTGAAGAACACCCATGGGGAACTGTGCGGGTCGGGTTCCGAAAAAGGCAGCCAACGCCGCCGGTGGTTGTCGTTAATTATTCAGACGGTCCATCTCGAGACCCGTTCGCGCACTTGGGCCGCGGAACCGGAACAGCGAAACAATTGGAGCGATATAAAGTATTCAAATCCCATTCCGGCAGCACGGTGCTTACGATTGTGTCGTCGCTAACAGCCAGAGAATGTTTAATAATTTAATTGTGAAGCGCTTATCCACTTCAAAGCATGGAAGCGTTGTTAAAGTAGTTTAAATAACTTTATCAGACAACTTCAAACCATGCACTGGCCTGTTGACTTCTCAAATAAATCTGATAATACCACCGCACTGCATAATAACTCCCGGGGATCGAAACACCACGCGGTTCGTGAAATTATAAAAGCAACATTCACCGCACTGCGGAAGCCACTGGCGACCTAATTAACTGGTGACCTTTTGCTTCGATTGGCCACAATTAATTGAGGACCCAAACAATAGGTTTGCCACCAAAAACAAGGCAACATACGTGTGCTTACTTTCCGAAAGCCATCGAGATCGGGTTCCGGTGATACAGGGCCGGTTACTGAAAGACACTTTGGAATCACATTCCGGCAGCCGTACGTGACCATCTCGAGGAAAAGGAGTTTTTCCCGCCAAAGGCGTCGTGTGCACCATCGAATGAATGTGGGAAAATCCCAATCGATCGGTGGTGGCCGCCCGGGAGAAATCTATTTCCGGACTTGCCGCCCCGTAAATCTGTGTGCGGAACGAAATGAAACATTCATCATCCACAATTGTCGCCGCTGGCCATCGCAAAAGGGAACCGGGTCACGAACCGGCCTGCCGCAAAATGTAAGGGCCAGACCCTTTGCAGGTTGGGCCCGACCTGGCCTGGACCTTTCCGACCGTCTCATCGCACGGCGGGCAAAAGTCATTCACGATTGGGTTTGATTTTCGATGCGCTCGTAAAACTTTGTTGCCATTTTTGCTGCCACCGGCGAGAGGGAAGGGACCGAGAAATGAAGCAGATAAATATAAACCTGGCCGATGGCGACCAGGCGGTCCTGTTCGGTTCACGTGTGCTGCTCAGAGAGAGAGAGAGAGAGTTAGAAGGGCCATCATCGAACTGGCAAAACATACGCAATAAAGCACCGAAAATTTACGCTCATGGATTTGTGCTGTCCTTTGGGGGGTGATTAACTACATAAGTAGCTGATTTACGATCAACAGCAGCGCCAACGGCAGCAGCAGCACCGAGTCAATCGCGGCGAACCCCACCAACTGGTTAGCGGTGGCCTGTTCCGTGTGGCTTTCCGAAGGAATAAAAATCCATCATACTCAACGCCAGCAGCCCACGCACTTGGCCTCCCCTTTTCTTTGGTATTTGGATGGCCACGAGCATCATAAAACCATGGCGCGAGTTAATGCAGATTATTATGCTGCGAAGCATAACGAAGGAAGCCCCAGTTCGAAAGGTCGGCTTCTGTGGGAAGGATTGCGAAACCAAGCCCGGAGAAAACGCCCCAAAACGCGCCTCCCGAACCAATTATGTGTAAGGTAGTAATAAAAGAGGAAGAATTCCTAGACTTTTCACGCCACAGCAGAGCGAAAGCCCCGCAAGAATGCGGTGCTTCACCTAGCAACAATGTAGCGACGCGCCCAGAAGCGATTCGCAACGGGAGGAGAAGCCGAGCAGCTTCTATATTTATCACGGGGACAAAACGTCCCAACATGAATACCGTTTCGCCAGCCAGATGAATGATTAGTGCGGCGTGCGCATCGCGAAACGCGTGAATCATCGTTCAACAATCTGCCAGAAGCCCTGCCAATAGAGCGGGGTTTGCCACAAAAGGGCAACATTCACGTATGTCCGGGCGAATGCAATCCATGCATCAACACGACGTAGAACCGGACGCCGCCGACGACGACGTGAAAGGAACCGTGACTCATGTGCGAGCATAATCGAACGAACCCGGCACTCCAAACGGCACCCCCCAAGACACTGGGCGCAACCAATTACCGCAATAGGCGGCTC
>NW_026454780.1:0-6235 GCF_943734635.1 Anopheles cruzii | reverse complement strand
GACCTTCCCGACGGAGCTGCTTTACAAGGGAAGCTACCCAAAAGACGGCCATCCAACTGTCAGTTCGGTTTGTTTTGATCGCAAGTATTCCAAGGAAAGTGATGACGCCTCAGAGCCAGCCGCAGTAAGTACGTTAAAAAGTGTTGTTTTTTATTTAATTCAGTCCTATTTCTTTGTTTACAGTTCGCCAAATGTCTGCAGAAGGTATCTCCGAAAGAATCTGGTAAGTATTGCAAGTATTTTTGGCGATCAGAGTGATCAAAGATCGCTCGTCATGTACGCGCAGAATTGCGTAGTTTCACAATATTAATCTGTTTCTTTTGCTTATTGCAGCTGCAGGAGGATGCCGTAAATGATTATAAGTAAGTATTGTGGCAGTGTTTTAACAATTGTGCAGGGTTTAAAGTGTTCACGGGTCCTTTTTTTCCAATTACAGGTACCACGAAGTGAGCCGAGCGACGTCCCGTCTCGAGAAGGAAGCGCGTGAAATGGTGCCGTAGGACGCTGGAGGAGTATAGTGATGTGCATGTGATAATTATAGTGGTGTTTTTATCGTGTTTGTTACAAATACAAATCTATATATATAAAAATCAAGTTGTGTCTGTGTGTCTCAAGTGAACTCCGAAACTACTGAACCGATTGACTCGAAATTTGGTATACAAGGGTTTTTGGGGCCGGGGAGTGTCGTTATCATGGTTAGAAACCCCTCACCCCCCTCTTTCTTTGCCCTCCCATACAACTAACTGTTAAAAACATCAATTACTCCACAAGTTATGGATCGAATTTCATCAAAACTTGCACAATGGTTGCTGGTCACCTGAGAAATCATGTGACGAAATTTGGTCTTTGCATTACGAGGGGAAGGGGGGGTCCCCATACAACCCCAATCCTTAAAATACGTCCTAGGGCAATATGGGTATCGTTTCTTAGGTTTTGGTGGTCTGTAAATCGATTGGTTTCACTTAAAAGCCTTTTCCTTCCTTCTTCCACCTATCACCACCCCTCATTCCATCCATCTTGAAGTAGTGTGATGTTGGGGGGAACTGAATAGTTTGCGTTTATTTTTTAAGAAGGTGCGAAAGAGAGGAAGAGTGAGAAGGAGAGAGAGATGGGGGGAGAGAAAAAAAGAAAGAAAGAGAGAGAGAGAGAAAGAGATGGGTAGATAGAGAGAGATAGCAACGGACTGCTACAGCCTTCTAGATTTCAATTAGGATCATATAATAGAAAAAGTACATTTCACACCTCCCGGGAGAGGGGCTCCCATACAAACATAACATAAAATTCAGCATAATTCGGGTTATTTTCGAACAAATCGAACCAAATTCTGCAGGTGGGAGTTTTTGGGAAGAGGAAATGTTCTGGTGAATTTTTGAAACCCTTCGGCACTTTACAAAGGGTGGCTCGCATACAAAATTTGGGTAAATTGCAGCAAAATTCGAAAAGTGTTCAAAAAATTTGAGTCAAATTTAGCTGGTGCGAGTTTTGCATGTATCCAACGGGAAGCGGGAAAGAAAGCCAATCGGATACATCACCGGGAAGCCTTATCATTCGGAACAGAGTAACGAGAGGAGGAAAGGGAAACTGAACAAATACGTCACCGGGAAGCCCGATCGTCTGAAAAGTAGAAGTAACGGGAAATGCAAAGCGAAGCTGATCGGATACGTCACCAGGAAGTCCGTTGAAACGTCGGATAATCGAGAAATGAGGATAAAATGAGGCGTGGCAACGCGCGCCGGGATCAGCTAGTGGTGAATAAATGTTTAAAAATTTTAACAGAATTTGTCGAGTATATTTAGATCCGAAACGGGGGGCTATGGCGGGATGGAAAGGGGAAAGTACTGGATGAAGAGGGGTCGGGGGACACACACACCACTAAATCGTTGATGAAGCGTTTCAGTGCCGGGCAGAAAAACGCCTCTTCATATCCTCGTTAATTTTTCTAGTGCAGAGAGTAATGGAGAGGCTTGTAAAGATGTCACACGACAGATTTTGCCCGCTGGGTTATCGTTTGTTTGTCACCGATGGAATGGTACCAATATTTACAACAGCTTTGCTTTAAAAGCCATTTCCTCGACCACTGTGACCGATAAGTGAGCACAACGTATCGGGTTTGCAACGCAAGTCGTTATGAAGTCGTAACGTGTGGACGGTCCACTGACTACTACGGCCCGATAACGGGCGAGGGGAATGTCTTAATAGCGGGCGAGAGGGAATGTGACTTGAATTTGAATTGGTGGTTGGCTCTAACTGGGAGGCCACACGATGCATAACATATAACATAACATAACAAAATTTGACACTTAATCGGTAAGCATGTGTCAATATAATAAACATTTTTAGTTAAAATTAAAAAAACTTCACAAATAAGAACTTACATTATCCTTACGTTTGTAAACAAATGCTCGTTGTTACGTGTTATGTGTTATGTTTTACAGGGTCCGCTGAGCCACAAAGCTTTTGACAACTGCTTACCGATTAAGTGTCAAATTTTGTTATGTTATGTTATATGTTATGCATCGTGTGGCTCCCCAGTAACAGTTGTGCAAACAGGGTAATTACAATAACAAGCAGACATCGAACAGTCTTCTTGTAAGGGACTATCCATCGAGGAAGGACAGAAAAGGCTAATATCGTATGCCTTGAAATGAGGTCACAGACAACGTTTTAGATAAAGAACATGGGATACTTTTCGTGTACGTCTGCGGAAATTTGAATTTCCCTGCAGGCGGCTTCCAAGTCATTCATGTTGATGCCACGACTAGAACGAGAACACAAATGGAAAAGATTATGCATTTTACAAACTCATGGTGGCGAGAAGCAACTGCAGTGCACAACAGGATGCGTCTTACTTTTTCAGGTAAATACGACCGCGGTAGGCGGCGTGGTGGGCGTAGTACGTCGGTGTCGGATAGGAGACGGCTCGATTGCAGCGCGCGAACATGTAGCAGAGATTGTTCGTCATCGCTTGCAGCTGATCCGAATTGCACTCCGATTCGTCGTACAGCACCACGTACTTGGTCGGTTTGACCACACCCTTGACGGTCGCGTGGCTCACGAGATAAAACTCGAACCGATTCGGCGCAGTAATATCGCGATCAATTACCGTGCCCGGTGGAACGTTGCCGTTTTTGCCCTCCGTCGGACAGTTGCCCACCGGGAAGAAGCGCTTACGATGGCGCTTCTGCACCACGATGAACGTGACGGGCGGTTTGAAGTTCGCTCCGATACGCGCGAGGGCCGCGTGGATGGCCTGCAATTCGATCATTAGAATTTCCGCAAACTGCCCATTCGAAACACCGTCCCGGTAGTACATGATTCGTTCCGGTAGGTTGCCGTTGTACTTTTGGTACAACTGAACGTGGCGGTGCACGATGTTCTCGAGATCGCGAACCATTTCGTCGTTCGCCTTCTGAAGCCGCAAGCTACAATTGTACCGGAAACAGTGCAGATCGTACACGGCTGTAACTCCTACTATACTTAAAATATCATCGCCGGACGGATGCGACACATCGGCCCCGATGTACATGATTCTTCCTTTGGCCAACAGTGGTTGCGTGTGTAGCGCCAACCGATAATTGCAGCCGTTCATTTTAGCATTCATCTGAAAACGGGAACACAATTATGAACCAAACGAATATTCCAAAGGTCCTGGGATTGCATGTGGCTATCGAAGCTCACCTTCGACAGTATATAGTTGATCGTGCTGCCATCGGTGCGCTTGTACTTCACCGTTTTTCCTTGAATGCACTGCGTCAGCAGTCCGATGCGTTCGGTGTCAAGCTCAGCCGTTTGTTTTACTTTGGCGTAAACAACGCCGCATGACGGTATGATCACGATCGTGATGGCGGGCTGATCCTTTTTAATGTTCAACAGCAGCTTTGACAAATCGCGCACAGCCTCACAAACGTTTCGCACACGCACGGAGGTCGTCCGCATACAGAACGGTTCGAGTTTCATGTTGCATTTGCGCGCGTGTTTGTAGATCTGTTTCCCGAACTCCTTCACCATGGTCTCGTTTGTAGAACCATCGAGATTCAGGATGCGCCAGCAGAGTGTCTTGTTGGCAATTGTCGAACTGGGCTCGGTAAATCTCTTGCCCTCGGCGCGCCAAACACCGCGAGTGGGGCGTACCTCGTCATTGCCCGCGTACACGACCGTCGGTGGGTCGATGATGCGGGCCGGCAGTTTCTCAAACTCCTTGCCCACCCCCACGCCGAAGTCGATCAGTGTGGGCGAGTTGTTGTACGCGATGTTGGTGCTCAAGCGCATAATCTTTTCCTTCCGCTCCTGCGGGCTGGTTGCAGCAAGCCTTTTTATATTTGCCCTGCACTCTTCAGGGGTTTTGTTTGGGGCCTGGCCTGGCAAAACCAGGCACAGCTCGGGGGGGATGAAAACGTGGGATCCCAAACTATGGACGTGGACAACAGGCAGCGTTGGATAGCGCAGCTTATAGTTTAACTTTCTACTAAAGTAATCGGCCACGGTCAATTTGGTGCCATCGTCGAGCGTGAATTGTTGCGCGTTGGCAGCGTCACGCAACCCTTTGCATTTCATTTGTATTCGTTTGTTATCCGGTGGTCTCAAGTACAAAATTTTCATACCGCTTACGTAGTCGCGCAGTTCCTTCACCAACCTACCATCAAGCGGACGGTTTGTGTCCAGGTTTCCTCCTATCAAGCTGACGAAAGTTTCAGCCAGCGGATCACTATTGCGGAAAGTCTTGTGGAACACGTCCACATTCACATACGGTTTGGAGCCGAGGTTGACCGTCTGGAACAGACTGTAGAAGAGTTGGTACCCTTTGCCGAGGTCGATGCGATTTCTCGGCACCTCGTAAACTCTACGGTCGAACTGTGCAGCCACGGAATAGACAAAAGTCAGTAAAAAGAGACTACACTACACTCTGGGAGTGTGGCGCATACATACCCGCACGACCCGATCGTTACCCTCGTATGGGCAGCGCAGCACCACGTTCAGGCACTGGATGGCGGCCATCGGTATAACCATGCTTCCGATATACGACTGCATATAGCTGAAGATAGAGTAAAAGTAACACGGAAACGAACATTAGTTTGCACAAGTAAAGCAAATGTGAGGAGGAACTTGCGATTGCGCGTGAGGAACTTACTCTCTCAACGATCCCAGATCCACTGTTGCTGCCAATTTTACCGTCACCTTAAACTGCATTTCTTTACCCCTGTCCGATGGATGGAACGTAACCGTCGCTCGGCTATCGTCAACCTTGTGAGCAGTGTAGGCACTTTTCTGTCCATCATAGGCGAAGCACACGTTCGGGTACGTTTCTTGGCAGAACTGTGCAAACACTGGACGGAAGAATTTTTCCGGACGATCCGGCTCAATCGTTACGTTATAGTGGAATGCAATTCTCTTGAGTTTGTCGATCTGCATAATGAAGGAATTAACCTCCACCGTCACCGGTTTACCCCTCTTGCCGTGCGCTCCGCTGCGGTACAGCACCGGATACAGATTCGTTCGGTGTATCTTTTGCTTGCTCACTTGCATGTTGCTCAGATCTTCCGGAAGCGACGGGAGAACACCATCACCCGAGGACGAAGATTTCGTCGAAGCGACCGAGGGTGTGCGACCTACGGGAGGATCGCCGCCACCAGGTTTTACCGTCTTCTCTGGTGGTGCTCGGGGGGAAGATTGTGGCTGCCCGGGTTGGGACAATGGTCGCTGGGACCCTTGTTGTTGTTGTTGCTGCTGTCCTGGCTGGTTCCACGGTCCCTGAGACTGTTGTCCCGGTTGGTTCCATGCTCCTTGAGACTGTTGACCTTGATGTTGTTGCGGTCCTGGCTGGTTCCACGGTCCTTGAGGCTGTTGTCCTGGCTGGTTCCACGGTGAGGCTGTTGCCCTGGCTGGTTCCACGATCCTTGAGGCTGTTGTCCTTGATGGTACTGGCTTTGCCCACCTTGCTGCTGTTCCTTCGGTTGACTCGGCCCACCTTGCTGCTTCTGTTGCTTTTGTTCCTTCGGTTGATTTGGTCCCCCTTGCTGCTTCTGTTGCTTCTGTTGCTTCTGTTCCTTCGGTTGATTTGGCCCCCCTTGCTGCTTCTGTTGCTTCTGTTCCTTCGGTTGGTTCGGCCCCGCTTGCTGTTGTTCCTTGGGTTGAGTCGCCCCCCCTTGCTGCTGTTGCTTCTGCGGATCTTGCTGACTTTTATCAGGATTCGATTCCTCTGGACCTGCAATAAACGATTTTTATCATAACCGAATGG
>NW_026454779.1:0-6237 GCF_943734635.1 Anopheles cruzii | reverse complement strand
CGTAAATTACAAACGGATCGGGTCCCCAAAGCACCGCACGGGAAGCTGTGCCTAGATCTCCGGTGTGACCGGGGTTTTCGTTCGAATGACGATTTCCTCGGCGTTACAGGGCGCAGCGACGACCTCCTGCTACCTTTTGCCCGAGCGCAGAGACGACCAAATGGAAAGTGCGATAAGTGCGAAGTCCGAAAAAAGGGTGTAGAAAAATGTGCTAATTTGTGTAGTTTCCGTCCATTAGCCTGGTCCATAAATCATCCGGTGCATATCGGTGTGGGAGCGTGGGCTGGTAACATGTTTCCGGCTCGTACATTTTGATACGTTTACACGAGAAAGAAGATTGAACAATCATTTGCGCCTCCATTCATCATCGTTCGCCTTCCGGCCGGCCGGTGTCCACGTGCGCAGTCGAGACGTATCGCCGTTCGCGTTCAATTATTACGAAACGAAACGCCGCCGAACGCATAACATTTAAAACGGTAGCGTGGGAAATTATACTTTGCCCCCTTTTTAAACCGAAATCAAATCATGCAACATGCTTTCAAGTCGGGGCAAACAGAGGCCAAACGGCATACAAATTAAAACTGAAAATTTTCCCTCCAATTATGTGGAAAACAATTTTCCGCTCGCGCGATGAAAGGATGCTCCGGAACGCCGGGCAGCAATTCCAATGAAACACAATCGCAACCCTGATTAGGAAAGTCGATGGTGCTACCGACAATGGCTGGCCGGGTGTAGCGACCGTTGATTGATTGGTACAAATCCTGGCTCCGTTACCCGGCGTTTGTTTCCACTGTCAGCGTCACCGAATCAGCCAACCGCCACCCGAACCGGGAGCTGGTTATTGTAAGTCAATCAAATGTCGCCTCTCGGTCGCCCCCTGGCGATCGGGTCCCTTCGAATCCGACCGACGTTTGACATTGATGATTGGAAGTCCACACGGTTCAAATGGGGATGTAAAACACCCTCCGACGACGACGACGATGCGCCAAATCGTACTCTAATCATCCCCATCACCGAGGGCGATACTGGTGCGCCTCCGGTTGGAAGTGGCGCGAACATTTGGCCGTACCGTCATTCGCATTTGCCACATGTCACTGCCACATCCGGTTACAGGATTCCACCACACTCACACACACACACTCGTTTTAATAGACCACCGTTGGAGTGGCGTTTGTTTAATCTGATTTGCACGACGAGTAACGGTAGGATCCGTCATCGTTCAGTTGCATCCGTATGGGGCATCCGAGGGTCGTGGGGGTCGGGGGCCCTTCACTTTGATCCATCACCTTCGAATGGAGCGATCGTTCACAAATCAACCCCCGGGGCGGGCGGTTTATAGCCCAAAATCAGTCCCACCGTGGACGTGGTTCCGGGTTTGAACTGGGAGGTTGAGATTCGCCCCGTCGCTCGCGGCAAGGATCACGCTCGGGCGGTTGGATGTTTTCCACGTTTGCACCCTTTTTCCGTGTCCGCTCCCGACACCCGCGGGAAATGCGTGTGTGTGAGTGTTGTGTTCCGGCCCGATGTTCGATGCTTTTTATTCTGTTTCTGCGAGCCTGTGTCTAGAAGAGCCGCAGCAAGGGGCTTTTCCTTTCTCCGTTGACAGGAAATTGATCGATGGCCGTTGCTGAAGAAAATGGTTGCGGACCAGAGGCTCAAGAAGAGACCGGCTACTTCAGCCCCAAAAATCTCGTACGATTGGAATTTTCCCATCGCATCCTTTTCGGGCCCGCTATGCTTTGCCGACCGGCCAGTGTGTGTGTGTGTGTTAAATCCTTTTTTCTCATTTTAAATTAAAATCTCGGACCCCAAAACCGGAACAGCCGGATGATGCGAATGCCCATAAAAATCAGGCTAAATGTGATAATCAAATCAAGGGCGAAAGGCTCGTAATTTTACGCTCTTTAATGGAGGGGTTTTAATTTAAAACCGGAGCGAAGGAAAGGCTGTTTGGAACGTACGTGCCAACTATTTTACGAGAGCGCACCACATTTTATCAATTTTGATCGGGTAAATATTTTAGCTCATCATTTGCTGGCCTCAAAGTGATATAAATGTTTTGTGCTTCTATGGCACGAAATGAGCCGAAGGGCGTGGGCATATTATTACATGCCAAACATGCCTATTCGCCAATTGAAAATGGCTTTTCAAATATTTGCGCTTTCATCGGAACTGACTTTGTTTGCAAAATGAAATATTAATGTTTCGCCATCGACCGTACGCCAATATTAATTACATTTCAGACCTCATGAATAGAAACCTCTAACGTGAACACGTTATTTTTGTGTGGGATTTTTCGCAGCACGGAGATGAACAAATCGCTGCCAACCAAGTGTATCGCAACGCGTTTACAAATCCAAACAAGCTCATCAAGCTCAACACCCAAATACTGCACCGTATTGGTGATGTCAATTGCTGTCTCTGTCTCGCTCGAATTAGCTCCGAAAAAAGGCTCAGCTTAAGGACACTAATTACACTACTCCAAAAGCCAATCAATAAACCCCGATGTTCTGTGTACATGTTTCGTGACGAATCCGTACATTCATGAGCGGCTCTCTTCTGCGTCTCCATTGCGTGTCCTGAACGGTGTGCATAAATTATCCCACCGAATGGCCCACGGTCCACGGTGTAGAAACTCAAAATGTGCGCGGAATTATGGCACGATTTATTACGCCGGGCAAGCACATGTGTAGCACAACCGTATGAATAAGTAATTGAACGCGGCCAATATATCCTCACGGTCGCCGGTTATGTTTGCCGAGCGCCGCGAATGAGCATTAGGCTAATGCATGCCCGCAGCCACGCGCTGATTTTCGGTAGACTCACAGGGCATTGTTTTGATTCCCGATATTGCCCGAGAAACACATTTTACGTATCGATTTCTAGGGTAGACTTCTTACAAGATTAAACATTTAACATGGCGCGCTCGCTGCCCCATCAGTCTGCGCTTCTAACGGTGACAGAGACTTTCGTCACCACATTCGGTAGGGCAAAAGTTTCCGTGGTGTCTGCGCCCCGCACTCGGCAGGGCCATTCATTGTCAGGACCTTGAGTTGGGGAGGAAAAAGAAAACTTCGATTGCGGCCCAGTCCTTGTCATTTTTCACTAAACATCGTTCCTTCCTTGCGGCCGACGCTTGTGTTGAACAACTATTGAACTGCCTTCAGACCGGTTGCTTTGTGGTTCTGGACCCGTCTTTCGGTTTCCAACGCTACGGCCCAACGTGCTCCATCGTCCCATCGTGAACGAGTCAATAAAGTCGCAACGCTGTTGAACCGTAACTTTGTCGAGCTTGCGATTGTTCGCGCAAATGGTGGCTTATGTCTATGATTGTATACTTTTCTATCCGGGACACTTCTATTTCCAACTGCCGATATCAACAGTACGATCCTTAATATTTATTGATGATTTACTGAATTTTAACATTTTAAAGGTTGGCTAAATAACGTGCCAGTTTCTGTTACATTTTCTTGAGAAGCAATCTGCTAAAAAAACACCAAAAATTTAAGCAAACACCAAGGATAAAAAAACTGTTACTATCAGGTAAACAATTAGCTCCAATTAGCCGCTGATTGGCGAAATGAACGAACATGAATTGATTTGTCGTGTGCTGTGAAACTATGGCCAATCTGTACCGATTCGACACTTCGTTTTCGATTCGCTTCAAAATTGGTTCGATCCCGCTTAGAATCGAGCACCCGAGCGCGAGAAGGCTTCAAAGTGAAATAAAACCACTTTGTGACACTAGCAATTGGGCCCCCCACCCGCCTGGCCGTCGGTCTGCCAGCGCCAGGGCCACCGGAATCAGCGGTTCGAAATCATCGGAAGCGAAATTCGACGCCACTCAAGTGGCGTCCGCTGTGGCGCCCGAGATAGTTTCCATTTAATTTTCCCTGTTTCCCGGGCCGAAGCGCCGAAGCGAATTAATTCAACAATTTCCGTGCGTCCCCTTCCCTGCCTGCTCCTGGTCACTTGCCGGACGAGGGAAGAATTTATTGTTTGCTTCGCCCGTGGGCGGCGAGCACGGTGTTTCGTCGGGAATCGTGGAAAGCCCGGCGCGAACGGCGAGAATTTCGCAGGAAAAAGGCTCGCATTAAATTGAGATTCCGCCCAGTGGCGGCAGTGTTGTTGACAATTGAATTTTAATCACTTCGCTACATTCCATTCGCCCCCGGCCCGTCCTCCGGCCGATACGAAGGGCCCTCGGTCAAGTGTTGGGCCAGTGTTGGGAACCGAAAGCCGGCGACCTGGCCGGCGAATCGTTTTCGATGGCGAACCCTTGAAACTCCAAATTAGCGCGCTCGGTAACAATTATTTGGCTCCCGATTTGGGTGTTTTGTTTGGATGTGCGGTGTGGTGCAAATATGGAGCCGAAAAGTTTGAAGAAGTTCGCGGAAACTCTAACCAATCGTATCGACAACAGTATAACTTTCCCGGAGTAGCCGGGTTGTCAAGGCGACAATGAGCGATGATGGGTGGCGAGAGTAAATGATGCACAAATGGACGCAGGTTTAACACTGTTAACCTTGTTCGGGATCCTATCGTTGAGTGCCAATTATGTTCGAGGGAATGTATGGCCTCATTGCTGTGAATAGTTTCACAGGAATTTCACTGCTAACAGTGTCGGAAATTGACAACATACCGTCAATATGTTGTCTAATATCCACCTACTTTGGTTTGCAATTCAGTGACAACAATCAACGCATCGCGTAAATAATTTCAATTCCAACCATTCCTTGCGATGACAGGAAGTCCATCCTTACACTGTTGCCCACTATTTTGCCCATTACAAGGTACCTTATGGCCCCTCGACTGCCATTGCTAGCTTCATTCATGGCACGTAATGAGTTTGAGCAGGCTCTTCACCCCGGCAAAGGTTGGATTTGTGCAATCTCGGAGACTTTTGGGGCACAGTTCTCCAGCATCCTCTGGAGGTCAACGAGCCATCGCCAACATAATTGCACTCCGGTGCGTTCTAATTTGATTGAAATGCCTTCAGCAACCGCGGCGCTCGGCGAGCTTAGCGTCTACCGTCGCCAAACTTCGCCAGCGCGCCCCAAAAGCCCATTAGCGAATTGAAGCGAACCATAAAAGCTCGAGCCTTGCGTTGCCGGTGCCGCGGATTTCTTCGGCCCTGCAAGATTTGCTGCATCCAAAACAATCTGCAATGCGATAAAATTAATTACGTTTAATCAAGACGGCCCGTCGTGCCTCTCTCAGGTGCTCCAGGTCAGGTATTGGCCTCGGCCTCGGCTGTTTGGATGTTTGGGAGTTTGAAGTGGCTTCGTTTCGGGTTGTCCGTACCCCGGGAGAGCCGAGAGCAGCCCCCTTCAACGGCTCAAAGGGAGGGAGTGGGCAATAAAGGATTGGGTTGAAAAATTATAGTGGCCCTCGGACGACACTGACGCAATGACGCAGCTTCCCCGCGGGAGGGCGCATGAGTCGCCGCTTCGGAGCGTAAGAAGATGCGACACCCGGATGGAAGTAATTTATTTAAAAGCATCCTCGGCTCTTACTTTCTTACGACTAGCGCACACCACGCCTTGTTTGCTGCCTCGAAAGCCACGACCTGCGGCGGTGGGTCCGGAAATCATCTTCCGACTCTCCCGGTGGCGGCGCTGGAGGAAATGCAACCCCGGGCCCGAATCGAGTCGGGGCGCGAAAAGGTGATCCCGTGGGTAGGGAAGGGCAGAGAAGTTGCAGAGCTTAATGTACCTGCCGGGCCACAAGGTAGAGGGACTGTGTAAACTGTGTGGATTGTTTTATATCACCGGGAAGGGCCCCGGGCACCGGCGGACGATGGGACGCGGGCCAAAACAAACTTCTCTCCCAAAAACCGGCGGGATTCTCGTCCGGGGCCGGAAATTGAATTTGTTAAATTTCTTTTGCGCGCCCGCAATCACCGTTCCGTTTGCCGGAGTGATTTTATTCGCCACGGTAAGGGCCAAAGAAAACACCGAAACTTTTGGGTTGGACCCGGTGTGCTGCTTGGCCACTTTCGTCACACCGAGGGTGTTGGCGCCGCTGGGTGCTTTGGCTGGGTCCTTAGTGCTCCGGCTCCCGTTGGCCGGCGCGTTCGTGCGTGCGTGCGTGCGAGCAACAACTTTTATTGTGGCGAATGGCAACATTGTTACGCGAATTGCGCGCCGTCCTTGGCATATGGCACGTCTTCGGGGGAAGTTTTAATGCGCGCGAGCACCGCCGATCTGCGGATTGATCTGCGTGAAGTGCAGTTGA
>NW_026454778.1:0-6243 GCF_943734635.1 Anopheles cruzii | reverse complement strand
TGTCCCCGTGTTTTCGGGTCCATTACGCCGTTACCTGTTTTAATGGCCCCTCGAAATGGGCGCTTTCTTGTTCTTCTGATTTTTGCTCAAGTTTTGTCGATCAAACCAAGATTTTTGCCGGTGGGCCGTGGTGTTACGTGACCAGAAGAACTTTTTTATTTCCCTCGCCAAAGCTTTCTTTTCCATCGAAAAACACCGATGAAAAGCTATTGCCGAGACGCATTTTCGTATGTTCACCTTTTCTTCGGTCCTTTCAAATCCTATTTCACGAACCGGAACCTAAAGCTTCTTGGAGCTCGCTGTCCAGGGAGGGTTTACCGATTGCGAAGGATTGCGGTCTCTAAAAGGTATCTCGTGAACCGAAGCTTAAGCGACCCAACTGAAGAGAGAAGAACGAGAGACTGTTGGCTTTTGGGCAAGGTTTTTTTGCGGCTCCTTTCCCTAATAGGTTCGCGATTGAATAAATATGATTTGTTTCCCGACCCATTTAGCGATGAGCTAGCTGGCATCGTCGTCTTCCGTCTTCGCCGAAACGCTTTAACGTTCTAAAGTCCACTTTGGGCTGGAAACTGACCCACAGAAAAATGGTGCACTAAAATTGGGTAACTTTCATTCAACAGATGTGAATTGCTAGTTAGTTCTACTTGCAGTCCATTCCAAAATGGAATCAAATAACTGATTGAACCCAGCATACGGCTGTTATTTATAGAAACTATACCAACTTCATGGTTTCTTACATTTTTCACCATTTCTCTGTAAGAGAATCATAGTTGGTTGTAGTGCTAGTGACTAGTCGAATGATTATCGGCTATTGCCCGGTTTGATACATTGAAATATATTGTTTTATGAATCACTCTCAGAAAGCTTCGGTGATTGAGTCAGTTATTTAAGTTAAATTTAAGCTCACTTCTTGTTGGACACTCTGATCAAAGTTCCAAAATATTTCCATTATTTTGAACCATGTCGCGCGACTCTTCACTACGACATTCCTTGGTACATTCCATTCCATTACTTTACATAAACAGCCTTATAGAAACGGTACGATTTGTAGTTAATTATCGGCATACCCGGGTGTGCCTACCGGAGGCGTCTCACATCGTGATGATGCAATCGTATGAGTAATAAAAAATACTCCCCATTTGCAATAAACCAGTCGACGATGGTTGCCGGAATTTAAAATTGCCGATGCCGAGAAAATTTCACCCATCGTAACGCTCACCCAGCAAATTCAAGCAAACCTTTTCCTGCTCCAGCACTTCCTGCTCCAACTTGATGACGGTGGTGTCGATGATCATGATTTACGACACACCCCGAGTTAGAAAGCGCGCGCCGTCGAGAGTCGAGTCTACCAATTTCTGATCCGAGAAGTTGCACATCATCATCGCCGTGCGCGGGAATCGTGGAACGCGCTATCAAGTGCCAAACTTAACCAACTTTAAGCAGTAATTCACACGCCGTCGGATCCTCTTTTCCCCGTTTCCGGATCGGTCGGTTGCTGGTAGACTAGGCAAACACCCGCCGGGGAGCCGTCGGTCGATTGGCACGGCAAAAAGGAAAAACTGGAAGCCAACGGCTAAGCGGCTCGTCAAAGCAACACCGGGGCGGCCGCCGCCATTCATCGTTTGGCTAGGATGAGGCAACGGGGGGCCTACCCTACCGACCCACCGGGCGCGCCGGTATTATGAAGATAAATATTTGAGTTTTACGACGCCGGCGTCTTCGTCGACGCCGGTGTGACGGTTCCCGAATCCCACCTCGAATCCGCACGTTCACGGAGCGCGGAGTTATTTCTGATTTTCGGCCCGCCGCTATTTACGTACTGGAAAGTACATTATCCTGGAGGCTCGCTTTCTTGGCGAATCCGCAGGACGCGAATGCCGGGTAGAATCACGGAACAGACGGAGCACAAAAAAGCTTTGAATGGGCCGCCCGCCAACATCTTGGCCTCAGGATGGTGGGAAAGCGAAAGCGGCCAGCTCGCTAATGGTGCCATAAAGATGAGGCCACCCGCCGCGAGTACGACGAAAGTCCCAATGTAAACACTGTTTTTATCAAACTATTGTTAATGAAAGAACCAACCAACCATTTCCGGCTCCGGCGTTTCCGCGTTGGTTCCGCCATGGCCGGCCCAACGACGTAATGAAGCGTTCGCTTTAAAAAGTCATTTCAGGATCGAGCGAAAATCGAAGGGAAATATCCCTGCCACCGGGACCAGGATGCCGGGCCGTGTCGTCTGGGCGCCGTTTCTGGTGCCAGCACTTGAAATAATGATTACGCTACGCAAGTCTGCGTAGTACGCACCAAATATAAGCATTGTTTCTCGCCGCATGCGATCGGAATGGCCAGCTCGGACGAGAGGAGGAAGTTGCTCGAGAATTTAATTTCGCTAACGACCGCTCTGTTTCGCCCCTGTCACGCCGCCTGGTGCAGGACTGGCCTTCGGATTGGCCTCACGAAGCCTTTACACATTACCAGCCTAATGACTCCTCCCCAGGCGCACGTGTGTGTGTGTTTGTGAAATTTGTAATTCAATTTAATGCCTTCCCGAAGGCGAAGCTACTGGCACTGCTCGAGGGCAAGAGCTGCCCCCGTCCGGTAGCCGAAAGCTTTCCCCTATGCAAATAAAGCAATTTACTCTGAGTTGCAAGGTGAGCTTTACTTTGTCAGAAAAAAACTCAAGTATTGAGTGAAGTGCACACTTCCTTGCTGAACAATGTCTTGTTCTTCAGCTCTAACCTTTCCAAAACGGTTCCCTCTGTACGAGTAAGCGATAATGTACGTTCTTTTTTGCGATAAACTAAGTATTTAAATTTTTTATGAGTTCTATTAGTTCTGAGTTCTTTTATGAGATCCTGCGACCTCAAATAGAAGCGTTTTGATTACAATAGACAGTGTGAAAATCAAGTCTCAATCAGTCAGTTTATGTATCAAATGCTGTATTCTATAAATTCCGTTAGTGTGTGTCACCACCATGATCCTGTGCAAGAAATTTCTTTGACTGGTTTGGCCTCGTAGTTGTTTTTGTATGGCGCGATCGCTCCCGCGACCCGCTTCGCACAGTTCCACTGAGGGGAAAAGGCGGTCATAAGTCAACTTCAGTCAACGAAGAAACTGAGGGTTTTAGTTATATTAGTCTAAAATAGATAAGTTATCTATGGCAAATACGAATTTTAAGCCTTTCATGTTGCGTAGATTCCGAGAAATCATTTGTCACAGTCGAAAGAGTGATGAAAATGGACCTTTAAAACCAACTTTTATCAGCTACTTTAACGCGATCGTTAGCACAATTCTGCAACGGTAATGTACCTGTATTATACATCATTCGGAAGGTAATGAATCCTTCTTTCATATGAAATAATCAAATGTTTACGTTTTGCATTGCTAGAACATTTTTTATCGGGAATTATTATAGTAAACTTCGAAAAAATACAGTTTTTCAACTTTGGTAATGCAGCAAAAAATGCTTTGCGTTCAGCCACCTAAACTAGGCATTACAATAGAAATTAAAGTAATTTTAAACGATTTCCAGTAAGTTTTTTTTGCGAATTTCTGCGACAAATTTAGCAAATTCCTATTTTAAGAAAACAATTCCTGATGGAAAAGGAGGCGCCTGGTCTCTTGTTGCAGAAGATTTATTTATTTATTTATTTTTTCATAAAAAACCGTCAACGGGCAAACTTAGCCTAATTGACAATAGTATCTTAACCAAGAGCTTAGAACAAAAGTTAATCAATCAGGCGAAACACAAAAACGAAGCAGGTAACCGAAATCAAAGGAAGACACAGGCGACAGTAACGAGGACACAACAATTATCATGAGGACATGAAAGCAAAAACATCTCTACACCGATCCAGGGACATATTAAAGTCAAGTAACGACGAGAAATTGTTATAAGTGCGACATAGTGAAAGCAACGGGTCGTTATGTCCAGCGAGCGACGTACGCGCATCAGTTCTAAGTTCGAGGTTAGGTCTTCTTCTCAAACATCGAACAGGAGCAGAAAAATTGAGACGAGACAGGAGTATTGGCGAGTCAATACGTGAGTCAAATTTACGCATTTGCAGAGGATTATCCATTGAAACATTTTGGTACTATGCAGATTGCATAACCCAGGCGTTTAGATTGTGCGTTAAAAGATTTTAGTGTCATTCAAATTGCATAGCTCGGGCGTTTAAAAACCTTAAAATAACGAAAAAAGCTTATTTATTATACTTGTATTACTGGGGGGCTACACGATCCGTAAACTGTAAAATGTAAAATGTAAAATGTAAAATGTAAACAAAATAAAACAGAGAAAAACAAGCTTTGTTTACAAGCGCCCGGTTTTACGTTTAACGTTTTATGTTTCACAGAGCCCGCTGAGGCACAAAGGTTTTGACACAAGCTGATCGTTTTGATGTCAAATTTTTTTTACATTTTACAGTTTACGGACCGTTTGGTCCCCCAGTTACACACAAAAAGTTAAATTTAATCAAAACACATGCAAAGAAAACAAAACCGGTGAAAAAAGTCCATAGATTCTTCCTAAAAACAAATATGTCCGTCTTTCCCATACAAATTCCCTATTCCCTACTCGCTGAGAGCTTCCATGTAGACCTCTATGTTTGCTTTTTTTGCCTCTATGTTTGTTCCGGATGGATGTTCCCGGCTTTACCTGCGGCTATCCACGGATCTGGCTTCGAGCGCGATCGCAGAACTGTGAATCTGACAGACTATTCACTTGATTAAGCTGATAAAGCAAGGATTAAGTGTAAGGATTTACTAGATGTTAGGATAAACTTATTCATTTGCCTTATTTGCTTTCAAAATATTTAATTGTCGACACAGATCTTCATCGACTTTCAGTCGACCACTCGTCGAACAACGATATTCAATATTCATCCTACACCAGAAACAGAATAAGGAGACTGGCAACATTATTAAACCAAATGGTGCTTTGAGCTCAGATTCTGGTTCTAGATAAAAAGGCGGAAACGAATTTGGGCAAAAATAAGAAACGGGAACCGGATAGCATCTCCACTGTTCACGCTCTAAACCTCAATAACCCGATAACTCCTGAAATGACGTTCCTTCTGTACGCAGGAAGGCCGAGCTTTAATAATAATCTTTAGACTTTAGTGATCCCATTATTAAACTGATCCGAATAATGACTAACTACGAACGTTGCAACAACACCAACCTCCTTTTTGAAATTAAACAAAACCTAGTTCTACCGTGACCGTAACAAGATTATGAATTTATAATCACCGTCCGTTTTGGCCTGAAATTGGATTTCTGATGATCGTAAGATAAGAATGCTGTTTCTGAAAAATACTCCGCAAGCGATCTGAATTTGCTCTCAAGCACCGTCAGAGCAGCAGCAGTTTCGTTCGTTTTGCGATTTATTCTAATTTCGACCCAAACCCAACCATTCACTTCGGGGCCCCCGGAACCCGCCCCGGATTGGTTTCCGGTTGCTCCTTTCAGTGGCTCAGAAGCACCCGAGAAGCAGCCTGGGAAGGGAAGCGGTGGTGGGATGCAATTTGTGTGCCCACATTGGACTTCCGACTCGACTCGCACTATGAGAAATGATGGGAAAAGATTCAGCATGTAGCCTTTCAGCAGGAACACCCGAAACCGTTTCCACCGCCGCCGCCGTTCGACGATAGCTTCCGGAATGGAAATGAGATTGTTTTTCTCCATCCTCGCCATCGATGGCGTCGGGGCCTTTCAACGACTGTCTTCTCCATTGTATTTTCTCATTCCATTGTTTCTCTCTCTCTCGTTCTCGCTCTCTCTTTCTCTACGGTAGAAAGTACTGCTGAACGCACCGTTCCAGGATGGCAAGAAGCTGTTCACCTCGTACCACACGAAGACGAAACGACGCAACCAGCGCAAGGAACAGTTCAAAGCCCTCTACCGGCGGCTGCAGGTGAAGAAGGTGATCCGCAAAAACTATCTCTACGATAAATCGAACCGAAGCCCTTCCGGTCCTTTGATGGCGCCGGGTGGTCCGCTGGCCGGCGGCCGGCGGAAGTACATCAAGAGCTACGAGCACAACAACCAAACCATCTCGCTGCTGACTGAGATTACGTTCTACGGCTGCGAGAAGCAAACGAAGAGCTGCATCGGGCAGGTCCACAACGGTCGGCCGTTCTACCGGTATCTGGGGCGCCACACGCCGCCCTGCTGCATGGAGAAGCTGAAGGCCACGTTCCGGCACGTTCGGGACGAGTTCGAGAACGTGGGCATCCGGTACTGGCT
>NW_026454777.1:0-6246 GCF_943734635.1 Anopheles cruzii | reverse complement strand
TGAATGTGAATGCCACCGAGGAGAGAAAGAAAGATAATCTCTTTTCATGGCGATCCAGCCAGCCTGAGACGAGCATGGAAAGATAATCTCTTTTCATGGCGATCCTGCCAGATCTAGACGCCAAGGGAAAATCATCTTTTTTCATGGCGAGCTAGCTAAAACCGAATCGGACAACCCATAGAAGGACGACCACCCGCATCGAGATCGGACAGCACGCAGCAGAGAGGACATCGCAGCGAAAACCAGCCCAGCCGGCCCCGCAGTATAGTGAACCAAACCGACGCCAAAAGCGCGAACGGTAAAAACATGTGTGTGTGTGTGTGGAGAAAAAGATCGCCGCCGCCGAAAAAGGTGTAGCAGAGTGTGTGTGCGTGTAAAAAAGACCGCAGCCGCCGAAAGACAAAGACGCTAGAAAAACCGTTACAAAATGTGCGTGTGTGTGTGTGTAGACAACGACGCCAGAAAAACCGTTACAAAATGTGCGTGTGTGTGTGTGTAGACGACGACGCCAGAAAAACCGTTACAAAATGTACGTGCGTGTGTGTGTATAGACAATGACGCCAGAAAACCGTTACAAAAAGCGTACGTGGTACAGTGACGTCCGTAAAAGTATGCGCAGCCGAAATTTTCGAACATTTTTAAAATAATACCGTCAATGCGGAAACAGATAAAAATAACCTAGATGTGATATTGAGTTCTTTGTAAATACCCACCAATAGGGGTGGATTTTACTCTCGGCAATGTGACGTTCGGAGAACATTTACGGCAGTTTACGACGCCAGTTTTTGGCGCCAGAACAATTTTTTCTTTTTTGTGTGTGTGTGCTAAACCGAATTGAGGCGCGTTCGGCCATTTTCTCAGGTGCAACCGCGAGAGTGCACCCAGCACGCACACCAGTACGACAGAAAAATCGTGCTGTAACATGTCGCGACATGACATGACATGACGTGGCATATATATATATACATATATATAACCGTGAAAAATAACGGTCAAAATTTGTGAAGCTATCAAGCAAGTGACGCCGCCATATGCAGACATCGAACGAGTATGCCGCCATATGCAGACATCGAGCGAGTATGCCGCCATATGCAGACATCGAGCAAGCATGCCGCCATGTGCAGCCAGCGACAAGCCAGCGACAAGCCAGCGACAAGCAGTAACAGCCAGCGACAAGCAGTAACAACAAGTGACAAGCAGTGACAACAGAGCAACAAGTGATCATGTGCAACCAGCAGAGCCAGCCAGCATCAGCACGCAGTAAGTTCGAAGGCGCCCAGCAGCAGCGCCCTGCAGACAAACCACTACAGTGAGTCACCATTTTTCTTTACTCCTGTCATCATGCGGATGGCATGGAGATCTTTTTTCGTCTACAAGACGAAATATTGCGATTAAATACGAATATTGCGAAACATACAACGAGACGCGAATCATTGAGGCAAGAAAAGGTAGATAAGCTACTGAGCTGTAAGAATCAGCTAAAAGAAATATTACACCATCCCACAATATTAGGAGATGTGCGCTCATCGCTAGTAGATAGGTACAAATATCTTAAAGAAAAGATAGGTGAAAGTCTTGCAATCTTAACAGACAATACACATTACGAACTACTATCTGACGATGATAATGCAAATTTAGCCGAACAAAGCACTGAATACAATATGGCACCCAAATTAGATCTGGGAATGGCTATCAGAGTCGTTGAAAAATATGACGGAGAAGCCACCACGCTACAATCGTGGATAGATGCAGTAGATATCCTTAGGGCAGATGACCCGCAAGTACCCGAGGAACATTTCCTAACATTTTTAAAATCCCGACTGATCGGTGCTGCTCGAGGTGCAATAGAAGGCATAACAACCGTAGAAGCCGCAAAAGCCGCACTACGTAGCAAATTTTCAGTACAACTAACACCAATCGCCGTAGAGGCCGAGCTTCGTGCTTTACGACAAAAACAAAATAAATCGGTCACCGAATTCGGAACCGAAGTAGAGAAATTAGCCACCAAGCTAGCCGCAGCATGGGTATCAAAGGGATCCCCCTTTGCTACCGAAATGTCAGCGAAGCCTGTAGTAGAACCAATAGCAGTTCATACATTCATAGCCGGATTGAAGGACCAATCCGCAGCATTTTTGGTCAAATCCAGAAATCCAAAAACACTTAACGCAGCAATCTCCGACGCACTGGAGGTACAACCACAGACAGTGCCTGAAACCACCATGTGGGCACAGGCGCATCATGGAGCATCTTCGTGTTGCCATGGGCATAGGCCCCCACAGTTTTATGGACAGCGAGGATACCGCCATCCAAGGCGTAACTCGCGTGGTTTCCAACATTTCCAACAGCGGAACCCTCATACAGGGGTACCAGCTGCCCAAATGGGAGAACGTCCTAATACGCATCGACCTCAAGTTTCCAACCGCGGAAATTTCAACCGCCCAAACAACCCTCAAAATTATAGAGGAGGAGGCAATGCCGGACGAGCAAGTCAACATAATCGCGGACAAGTGCAGCGATCTGCGAACGTAGCAGAAGAACGTGCACAACCCGCACCCGAAGAAGAAGCCCATCTAGGCGAGTTTTTTCGTGAAAATTACTAACCATGGAAAAGCGTTACGCATAAATTTTGAAATAGACAAATGTAGTCTAAATCTGATAGTCGATAGTGGTGCATCATGTTGCCTACTCGACCAAGCATACTTAACAAAAAAGTTACGCGATAAGTTTGACCCATCCGATACTATCAGGGTCTGTGGAGTGAACGGGATCACTACCACTTTAGGTACTGTAGATACTTTTATAAAATATAATAACTCTTATTATCCCATAAGGTTTCATATAATAGAAAGCTTACCCCCCAATGTAATTGGACTAATAGGGACAAACTTTTTACAGAAGTTCGGAGCAACCATTGATTTCGCAACTTCTAGCCTAACACTTAGGAAACCTTTGTTCGAGGAAAATCATATAATCCCTCCTCGAACCGAAGTAGTTACATTCATAGAAACTAACAAAACAGAATCATTAGTTATTCTTAGCGAGCAAATCAAGCCGCATATTTTTATTGCAGGAGCAATAGTGAACCCTACCAATGGGAAGATACCAGTAAAACTACTAAACATTAAAAATGCAGCCGTTGAAATTAGTAAACTCAACATTAAAACAAAACCGCTCCAAGAATACGACGTTATTCAATTTGGAAACGCTTCGAAGTACAATGTTACTCGAGCTAAGGAGCTAGTATCTGAGTTAAAGCTATCCGACATCGACAAATCACATCGATCGGAAATCGAAAGGTTATGCATAAAATACAATGATGTATTTTGTCTTAAAAACGATAAACTCACAATTACAAAAATATACCAGCCATCACTAACAATAAAACCCGATGTACACCCTGTGTATACCAAACCATATAGGTTACCACAATCACAGAAAGACGAAGTGCAGAGACAAGTCGATAAAATGTTGTCAAATAACATCATAGAAAATGCTGTTTCCGAATGGAATAGCCCATTACTGTTAGTACCCAAGAAAACAGGTGATGATACTCGAAAATGGAGACTAGTTGTGGATTATAGAAAGCTGAACAATGCTTTACAAGACGACAAATTCCCACTTCCAAATATAGAAGAGGTTATTCAGTCTTTGGCGGGAGCCAAATATTTTTCACATTTAGATCTTTCACAAGGTTATTACCAATGTGAGCTTAAACCAGAGGATAGACCGGTAACTGCCTTCACTACCAACAAAGGACAGTACCAAATGACAAGACTTCCAATGGGACTAAAAGTGAGCCCATCCACTTTTTCTCGGCTTATGACAGTCGCTATGTCAGGTTTAAATATGGAGCAATGTCTCGTCTATCTAGATGATATAATCATCTTTGGAAAAACCATCACGGAGCATAACAGAAATCTTTCAAATGTTTTTAACCGACTTCGCACTACTAACTTAAAACTCAATCCAAGCAAATGCAACTTCTTAAAAACCGAATTACTTTACCTAGGACATGTAGTCTCAGCCGAAGGGATAAAACCAGACCCCGCTAAAATCGAGGTAATTAATAAATGGAACAGCCCGACAAATGCTGAAGAGGTAAAAAGGTTCGTAGCCTTTGCTAACTATTATCGAAAGCACATTGAGAATTTTGCCAAGCTATGCCAACCACTAAATAAATTAACTAGAAAAACAGAACAGTTCGATTGGACATCCCAATGCGAAACATCCTTTCAAAAACTAAAATCATGCTTTATGAACCCTCCTGTACTAGATTACCCTGACTTTTCAGAGAGTAATACTTTCACATTACATACAGACGCTTCCGGAAAAGCATTAGGAGCAGTACTGAGCAATAGCAACGGAAGACCTATTGCATATGCTAGCAAAGCATTAAACAAAGCAGAATCAAACTATAGCACTATAGAAAAAGAGCTATTAGGAGTAGTATGGGCGATAAGACACTTTCGACCCTATCTTTATGGTAAAAATTTTCATATTTTTACTGATCATCGACCATTAGTTTATCTTTTTACACTAAATGATCCCTCTAGTAGACTAACAAAGTTTAGATTAGCACTCGAAGAGTACAAATTCGACGTTGTATATAAAAAGGGAACTGAGAATGTGATAGCGGACGCGTTATCACGAATCTCAATAGAAGATCTACAACATCTTGGAAAACATACAGCATTAGTATGTACCAGAAGCAACATACAGAAGCAGGATACGGCCAGTAAAGGAATCCATAGAGATTACCTAGAAGTAAAAAGGGGAACCTCAAATAATGAAAAAGCGCTAGATGCCCAAATGGAGCACGGAATCCTAAGCATTGACCCCAACGCGACCTTAACTCACCTACGGGGAGTACTGAACCGGTTGGTGGAATACAGCAAAAGGAAAGATATTAAAGGCCTAATCGTTCATAATACGATTGAAGATAAAGCATTAAAAGAGAAGATTGAGCTCTTAAATGTAAAAGGCATGCCGCCTATAATTGTTATAGGTAACAAAATTCGTCATATTGAAGGTAAAGACGAACAACGCGTAATAATAAACGACTTCCACATCCTGCCGACAGCCGGACATGCAGGAATAAGACGGACTATCAATACTATCAAACAGAGATATTATTGGAAAACGCTAGACAGTGACGTAAGAACGTTTATCAATCGTTGTGCAGAGTGTCAGAGAAACAAGACTAACCGAATTAAACATCCAATGCAGATAACCAGTACAGCTACTAAAGCTTTCCAGAAAATATTTCTTGACGTGGTAGGACCATTACTACCCGATGCAAAAGGAAACCAATATATACTAACCACCCAATGCGACCTAACAAAATTCGTAACAGCAACGCCGCTCAAAGACAAATCAGCAAGTGTTGTGGCCAAAGCATTTGTTGAAAATGTTATTTTGAGTTACGGTGTACCAGAGCAGATACTAACTGACAGAGGGAAAGAGTTCATGTCATCAATATTCACAAACATTTGCCAACTTCTGAACATAGAAAAGCTAAATTCCACAGCTTATCATCATGAGACAATAGGATCGTTGGAAAACTCACATAAAGTATTGGGAAATTTTCTTCGGATACAAACTAAAAATTCATATAGAAACTGGTCTGAGTGGATACCATATTACAAATTCGCGTACAATACAACAGTACATAGTGCAACAAATAAGACACCTTTTGAATTGGTATTCGGTAAACTATGTGCATTACCATCACATTTGACGGACAACAACGATACAAACGTTACAGACAATTTACAAACATACGAGAAAGAACTACAACACAGATTGCAACTTTCGCAGAGAGAAGCCAGAGAAAGGCTAATAAAATCGAAGGAGAAAAGAATAGGGGAAAGCAGAAGAGAAAACATTGTTAAACCAGGAGAACTCATCCTGATAAGGAAAGAGATCGGATCCAAATTAGACCCCAAGTACGAAGGACCTTACGAGGTAATAAGTGATAAAGGATCAAACGTAGAGATCAAGTTCGGAACAAGTAGGGACATAGTCCATAAAAACAGAATCAAAAGAATTTAAAAAAAAAAAAAAAGGGAATGGGAAGAGCCCCCCCTCTCTAAAAGTAGGAGAATATTTTTTTTATTTTTTTTTATTATTATTGTAATAGCTACAGCAGATTTAAAAATTGAACTGTAGTCTAATTTTTAAATAACAACAGGAAAGGGCGTGTGGTGAGGAACCCACGCAAAAGAGACCCTCAGAGTTAGATCTCAC
>NW_026454776.1:0-6255 GCF_943734635.1 Anopheles cruzii | reverse complement strand
GCTCCATAGTGAGAAGAGCGTCGGGCACTCAAAATTGTTCACTGGGTAGTGTAGTGCTCACCGGTGCGGAAGCGGAAAACTCTAATCGGAAGCCGATTTTCCATCCCCTGGTTTGGGGCCGTGGAAAAAATCCTCGACAATCCCTGTTCACGACACGACAAGGACTAAGGACGGGGCATAATGGTCTGCGGTAGCAGCTTAATTAAACGTGACTGGGATATTTTGTTTAATGTACGTTGTAAAACGCTCCACTCGAGCACATGGCGAGGCATTTAATTGCACTTTGATGTGGCCCCGGCTCGAGTGACGTTTCACTTAAAAGCTAATCAATTCCTGCCACTGGAATTGAGGTTTAAGCTCTGATTGATGAGCGTTTCCCGGCTCTTATTGCTCTTGCCCGTACAATCGTTGTTTGACTACAGTGAACATGCGAGCTAGTCACCTCCAATTAGTGTTGATTTTGTGCATGTTAAACTCCCTTCGGAGCAATTCATTTATCACGAAACAAATTAATCTGGCCCGAAGTCGGCCCCGAAGGAAGCAAACCAAATATTAGCCCCATGTCAATGTCTACCCCGGCCTGTGCGGCCTTGGTCTTGGCCCGATCTCGAACTGATACGTCGTGTTTCGTGACAAATCATTTGCTCGTGCAAACACACTCCCATACTCCATCCATTATCCCCCCCCAGGGGGAAACGCATTGATTTGGAGAACTCTTGAGGACATCGGAATCGATAAGCGTGCTGCGAGAGGAGCGTGCTCACGGGAAAAAGACCCGAAACACGACCGCAGGGACTTTGAACGCACGAAACGGTTAATTGGTTTCGGACGAAGCCACAGACTTTGTCTCGACCGAGGCGAGCAAGCCACAAGTCAATGCGTCATGTCGTCTCGTCTCTGACGAGCAGGTCTGGCAATCGTTTCAGCACAGCCGCCGCGGCTGGAGTTCCGAAAATTTCCACGCAATCCGTCCCAGATGTTCGACCCTTTCGATTCGCACGTGAATCACTCTTCCAAGAAAACGCAACCGAACCGAACTGAATGGCCGGATTACCGGGAGGTAAATTTAGGGGCCATGCTCTGCGTCACGATCTCAAGATCCATCAAAAGCGACCGAGTTCGGACCGAGATTTGAAAGGAAGTTGCTCAATGAATCAACTCCGGAGCCGGTGCCGGTGCTCCAATTCGGTTTATTTTCCCAGCCCAGCCCGTTCGGAATACGTTCGGCGATCGATGAAGAAAAAAAAACGCGCGTCTAAATAAATTCTATGCTCCACCGCTCCGGCGAATGAGGAAATGCTGTCTTTCGTTTAACTGTCCTCGTCATCGGCGTCGCCGCGGGGTGGATCTATTACTTCATTCATGAATGGGCTGCTCGAGAGCTGACAAAACAACGGCTCCTGGTGGGGCGGGATTTTCCAACATTCTTTTCGTGGCCGGACGCAGGGTAAGCCGAAGGGTGGGTGGCGGCCCAACATTACCATGCTCCCAGCAGGCAGCAGGCGAGCGAGCGGCGATGATTAATTGGATCTATATTTAGCGAAGCGAACGTGAAGCCGAAATTGGCCGCACTGGGGCACTGGCACAGGAAATCGGCATCGGTTCGCTTTCGCTGCGTTGCTCCCTCCGACACGCTGTGTGTGCGTCGAGTTCCATCAATTGGTAGATTAATCATTCGGGACAAATGTTGCCCGCCAATGTTCTGTTCGCCATCAGCTTTTAAATCGATTTTTGAGACGGCACAACGAATCCAATAGGTCCCCTGATTCGATTCCCACACGGTTCCAATCCACGTTTGTCAGGTATTGGGCTACGAACCTTAGCGTTCGGCCGACCGCTGCTAATGCAAACCGACAACGCGCGAAACGACAAACCACTGGCCGGAGCTAAAAAGCGGGACGGACACACATATCCTCTGCTCTGCCATCGCCGATCTGTCACGCGAAACGTCAAAATGGCATGTTTGCAAATTATGCACGCACCCGCTTCTGGAAAGCGCTCCCTACACACGGAAGAAGTCCAAACAAACGGCTTTTCACTGCCACGGCCACTCGGCCGTCAGGTGCTTGGCGAAAGGACCACCAAACGCTACCGAAGCCAAAGCTGCCGCGTCGCGAATCATCACCACGCCAGTCACATCCGGACTAGCGTAACGGGGAAAAAAAAAAAACAAATCGGCGGTCGCGGACCGAAACGTAGGGTGTCCTTTGCGTGCCCTGCCACTGCCGTTCGCCATCGGCACCGTTCGCGTAAACCAATGGAAAATGGGTTCTGCGGGCGTATCATGAATATTTCACGCGACAAATGAGCGTGCAGAAGAACCGCGACGGTTCCGTGCGTGCCGCCGTGATTCCGGAAGCGGTTGTTGTTGTTGTCGCTGCTGCGGCGTCCAGTTTTGTCGCCATTCTCGAGATAATGATGATTCGGGAGGAAGATAATAAATAATTTATGACGATGACACCCGCGCAGGCGTCCAGCGTGACTGAAAAGGCTCGCCGAGAGCCCTTTCTTGGGCAAGCCTTTGGAATTCTGAACCCCCTCACGGCGCACCCATGTCTCAAGAGCCTTCCCGTTCAGATAGGCAGCGTCAACGTCATTTCCATCGCAAGGACGTCAGTCCGTCGAAATGTACCGGTCTACACATCAAACCGAACAGCCGACCGTGGACAATTTTAACACGTCTAAGATACGGTCAGGTTTTCTTGCACCGACGCCCATGATCACCTCAATCAGTTTGATCAGAGGCGTTCCGAAGCATCGGATCGATATCTGCGCCATATTTTTTGTAGGGGGTTTTAACGACCACCAATAAAGCTGCAATGTTTATGCGTGCCGCGTCGTTTCGATTCCCCATGTCTTCTCATGGGGGCCCCGGCATCCAAGCCAAGTGCAGCAAATGAATGAACTTGACCTTAACCCATTTAACGTGCGACGATAAGATGCACTCCTGCCGCGAGGCTGCGAAGGGGTTGTGTTATCTAATTTATATTTATGAGCAGCACGCATTAGCCGACAGGCCGCGACTCTGGCTGGGTCGCTTCCGAGCCGACCGACGGCAAACTCACGTCTGTTTAATCGAGATGTGCCTCGGCCGTGTTTGGTATTTTATTGTTTCGCTTGGAAAGCCTTTTATCAACCGCGGTTTAAAATGGGAGCATCGCATTCGATGCCGAATGAGAAAAGCGGTAACCAAAACGATCTCCATTTTATGTGGCTTCTTCTTTGGTTAAGCCTGGTGCGTTCGTTATTTTTAGCAGCAACTTAGGGAATGTAGCCTTGAATGGCCAAAAGGTTACAGCTACTCGAAGTGTGTATAGTTATCGGGTAGCATAAGCTTCTCGACGATCTCTATCTATAAGTACTTAAGCCTATTGTATTAACAGGCTAAAAGTTTTCGATTAAAATAATTCTGTTCTTCGAATAAGAGTGGTCGAATAAACAATTCAATGTCCACGATACGGTCCTTCGACGGCTATTGGGGTTGATTTTCGCCAACTTTCGACCACTTTGCTAAATAAATATAAAAACACTACCTCGAAGGACTACAAACTTTAACAAGTGATCAGTAAATCGATCGACCAATCAATCGATCCTCCAAAAAGTACCAGTTGAACCGCTTTCCTTTTCTTGCCCGCCATGGTGGCCTCAATTATTCATTGACTACAGCTAAACACGAGCTTACAGGGAAATGGTTGTCCCACCGTTCTGGTTCTGAAGCCGGACCGACAGGATTAACCGACCTAATGTTTGTCCGTTTCATTTCATTAATTGTGTGCTGAATATTCACGACAATCAGTTGGATTTGTTACGGATTGTCACACATTATTTCGCAGGACCCAAGTATTGTTGGTACTTTGTTGTCTAGTTAGGGTGTTTACATTTGACTTATACTTGTCACACCAATAAAGTTCCCTAAACAAACAAAGGGATGACATTACCGGACAAACAGTTTCGCTTCCGCTTATCAGTACCAACCAACGGCGTTGTAGACACTCTTCGGACACGCCACAGAAAAAAGGCGGCCTCGAGTTTGAGAACGGATTAGCAGCGGACAGATCCGATCATCAATTATGCTATTCAGCCCACCGTCGCCGCCACCGCCCGGAACCCGGATGATGACCGTGTGGGGTGGCATAAATAGCGGAGCACTTCCACAACAACTCGTCTCCCGATTGTTGTTGGCTCCCCAAGAAACGGGGCCATACCCTCCGTTGCACCAGATTTGCGGTAAAGAACCGACCGGAAGTGTCCTTTCAATGTTGTGACCCAAGACTGGGCAGCGGTACAGCGGAAACGCGGACCGGTTCGGGTCGCGCGTAGATCCTTCGAGTCCTCGAGCTGTCCGCACGTCAACGTTGGGTGCCCGTTATACTTTTATAACCCACATTTATTGCCGTCATTCGATGGGTTCGGCCAACGAAAGTCAAACCCTTTTTCGGGCCACTCAGAAAACAGGGATGACATTTCGGTGCGGGGAGAGTGAGCGATAGGTTCATTCACCTCTCCTTTGCTCTTACTCTCGCTCTGTGGGAATTCCTTTTTTGCTCCTTTTTTGACAATTTGCTTTTTGCACACCATTCCCCATCGGCTGGTCGGTCGGTCGGTCGGTCGGTGTCGGAAAACAATATTTATTGCTTAAACATGATGGATGACTGACGGGGTCAGTGCGCGCGTCCATTCGAATGAATTTATGGGATTTTCGGGTCAGCGGAAGCGGAAAGCGACAAAAGCTGGGCAGAGGGTGAAAAAAAAACGAGAGCGGAAAAGTATTTCAAAAATCCCGCAGCCCGCGCGCGCACGGCACCATCTGCAAACGGTGCCCTTGCGGGGTGTCGGTTGCCTTAATTTCATCACTTTTTCTTTCCCCACCGATTCGACCGATTCCCGCTGTCCTTCCGGTGGGCCCTGACAGTTATGCTGACGTGTGCAGGTTTTGGCAGAATCTGACGGCAGCCTTGGCCAGCCCGTAAATTTTACAATTCATGAGAAAAAATTGCGCCAGCCAGCGACGGTTTGTGGCATGACCCAAAGGCCCTCTATCCGGAATCGATCGAAACGATGATGACGGAGCGTTGAAATGCATCAACCCACGTTTGGCCCGTTTGAGTGACTGAAAGCATGATGAAATATGCCGTATCGTTCCGCATTAATCGGGGCTATCGGGGTAAAAAGGACCGACAGTGTTTCATTTCCTTTAATTGGGGCGTGAATTTTAAGTCAACCGGCAGCCTTTGGGGAATGACTTTTTAATTAAACTGGCACACTTCGAATGGCCATTAACAGAAGCACCTGAAGCACCGGTCTTTGCAAACATCGCGAGCCAAAGGGCTCACTTCACACCGGAAATGGGTGCGCGCCGTAATTGCATGACTGCATGTGAAACAAAGCAAGGCTATCTCCAAGAGCCACTTAACCGGGGGGCTTATCCAATCCGCCGGAGGCCAAGTCGGGCCCCGGAATGGCGTCGGCGATTAAGACCCGACCCCTTTGCGTGCGGCACGCACATTTTTCACGCGATCGCAGCGCCACGATAAGCGTTTTATTAGTTTCCGATCGTCATATCGGGTATCGGGAGCCCAGCAAAGTATCTCGGATCGAGACGTTCCAAAGTGGGTGACCATAATAAGGTGGATGGAGCCCGCTTTTCCCGAAGCCCGATCGTCAATTCTATCTTATCTCCAACGCACCCGCTTTAATAGCGTCAACGTTGAGGGTTGATGGCGTACGTAATGGGGCTACAGTAGGATCCAATTGGCCCGACACCGAGTGGTCCATTTAATAGCCGCCACTCGCGTGGCGTGATGGCTACAACGTACCGTGCGCCAGAGGTGCACGATAGCCATCCGCCTCCATCCGTTATCGGCCGATCAGTCGTGGAAAAATGGTCCAATTTAGGCCCCGGTGACAGTGTGGCTCGTCCTGCCGCCACGGGTTCTACGGGCTCCAATTGCCGGGAGGATAATTTTACTTCCTCCGAACGCGCCCGGACAGGGCAAGTGGACTGTGAAAAATTCGATTCCAATCCCCGATTCCAGATACGGCCGCCTCCGGAAGTCCCCTCTCGCTGAGCGCGGCTAATTCCACACTCCACAGCGAATGCCGTTGCCCCCCCCCCTGTGGTCCCTTGCGTCCCCTGTCTCGCCCGAGGGGCCCTCCTAAGTCTGGTGAATATGTGTTTGCCCGGACAAAATTCTGGCCCCCAGGCCCGAGGACTACCACGCTTCGCATATTGAGGGTGGCCCTGGGGCATAACGC
>NW_026454775.1:0-6255 GCF_943734635.1 Anopheles cruzii | reverse complement strand
CGGGGATTGCATCTATCGACACGGAAAGTGCATCATCGGGCAGGGTAGTGTAGTGCCCACCGGTGCGGAAGCGGAAAACTCAAATCGGAAGCCGATTTTCCATCCCCTGATTTGGGGCCGTGGAAAAAATCCTCGGCAATCCCTGTTCACGACACGACAAGGACCAAAGACGGGGCATAATGGTCTGCGGTAGCAGCTTAATTAAACGTGACTGGGGTGTTTTGTTTTATGTACGTTGTAAAACGCTCCACTCGAGCGCATGGCGAGGCATTTAATTACACTTTGATGTGGCCCTGGCTCGAGTGACGTTTCACTTAAAAGCTAATCAATTCCTGCCACTGGAATTGAGGTTTAAGCTCTGATTGATGAGCGTTTCCCGGCTCTTATTGCTCTTGCCCGGACAATCGTTGTTTGACTACAGTGAACATGCGAGCTAGTCACCTCCAATTAGTGTTGATTTTGTGCATGTTAAACTCCCTTCGGAGCAATTCATTTATTACGAAACAAATTAATCTGGCCCGAAGTCGGCCCCGAAGGAAGCAAACCAAATATTAGCCCCATGTCAATGTCTACCCCGGCCTGTGCGGCCTTGGTCTTGGCCCGATCTCGAACTGATACGTCGTGTTTCGTGACAAATCATTTGCTCGTGCAAACACACTCCCATACTCCATCCATTATCCCCCCCAGGGGGGGAACGCATTGATTTGGAGAACTCTTGAGGACATCGGAATCGATAAGCGTGCTGCGGGAGGAGCGTGTTCACGGGAAAAAGACCCGAAACACGACCGCAGGGACTTTGAACGCACGAAACGATTAATTGGTTTCGGATGAAGCCACAGACTCTGTCTCGACCGAGGCCAGCAAGCCACAAGTCAATGCGTCATGTCGTCTCGTCTCTGATGAGTAGGTCTGGCAATCGTTTCAGCCGGAGTTCCGAAAATTTCCGCGCAATCCGTCCCAGATGTTCGACCCTTTCGATTCGCACGTGAATCACTCGCTCCAAGAAAACGCAACCGAACCGAACCGAATGGCCGGATTACCGGGAGGTAAATTTAGGGGCCATGCTCTGCGTCACGATCTCAAGATCCATCAAAAGCGACCGAGTTCGGACCGAGATTTGAAAGGAAGTTGCTCAATGAATCAGCCCCGGAGCCGGTGCCGGTGCTCCAATTCGGTTTATTTTCCCAGCCCAGCCCGTTCGGAATGCGTTCGGCGATCGATGAAGAAAAAAAAAACGCGCGTCTAAATAAATTCTATGCTTCACCGCTCCGGCGAATGAGGAAATGCTGTCTTTCGTTTAACTGTCATCGTCATCGGCGTCGCCGCGGGGTGGATCTATTACTTCATTCATGAATGGGCTGCTCGAGAGCTGACAAAACAACGGCTCCCGGTGGGACGGGATTTTCCAACATTCTTTTCGTGGCCAGACGCAGCGGGAGCCGAAGGGTGGGTGGCGGCCCAACATTACCATGCTCCCCTGCAGGCAGCAGGCGAGCGAGCGGCGATGATTAATTGGATCTATATTTAGCGAAGCGAACGTGAAGCCGAAATTGGCCGCACTGGGGCACTGGCACAGGGAATCGGCATCGGTTCGGTTTCGCTGCGTTGCTCCGTCCGACACGCTGTGCGTGCGTCGAGTTCCATCAATTGGTAGATTAATCATTCCGGACAAATGTTGCGCGCCAATGTTCTGTTCGCCATCAGCTTTTAAACCGATTTTTGAGACGGCACAACGAATCCAATAGGTCCCCTGATTCGATTCCCACACGGTTCCAATCCACGTTTGTCAGGTATTGTGCTACGAACCTTAGCGTTCGGCCGACCGCTGCTAATGCAAACCGACAACGCGCGAAACGACAAACCACAGGCCGGAGCTAAAAAGCTGGACGGACACACATATCCTCTGCTCTGCCATCGCCGATCTGTCACGCGAAACGTCAAAATGGCATGTTTGCAAATTATGCACGCACCCGCTTCTGGAAAGCGCTCCCTACACACGGAAGAAGTCTAAACAAACGGCTTTTCACTGCCACGGCCGTCAGGTGCTTGGCGAAAGGACCACCAAACGCTACCGAAGCCAAAGCTGCCGCGTCGCGAATCATCACCACGCCAGTCACATCCGGACTAGCGTAACGGGAAAAAAAAAAACAAATCGGCGGTCGCGGACCGAAACGTAGGGTGTCCTTTGCGTGCCCTGCCACTGCCGTTCGCCATCGGCACCGTTCGCGTAAACCAATGGAAAATGGGTTCTGCGGGCGTATCATGAATATTTCACGCGACAAATGAGCGTGTAGAAGAACCGCGACGGATCCGTGCTTGCCGCCGTGATTCCGGAAGCGGTTGTTGTTGTTGTCGCTGCTGCGGCGTCCAGTTTTGTCGCCATTCTCGGGATAATGATGATTCGGGAGGAAGATGATAAATAATTTATGACGATGACACCCGCGCAGGCGTCCGGCGTGACTGAATAGGCTCGCCGAGAGTCCTTTCTTGGGCAAGCCTTTGGAATTCAGAACCCGCTCACGGCGCTCCCACGTCTCAAGAGCCTTCCCGTTCAGATAGGCAGCGTCAACGGCATTTCCATCGCAAGGACGTCAGCCTGTCGAAATGTACCGGTCTGCACATCAAACCGAACAACCGACCGTGGACAATTTTAACACGTCTAAGATGCGGTCAGCTTTTCTTGCACCGACACCCATGATCACCCCAATCAGTTTGATCAGAGGCGTTCCGAAGCATCGGATCGATATCTGTGCCATATTTTTTGTAGGGGGGTTTTAACGACCACCTATAAAGCTGCAATGTTTATGCGTGCCGCGTCGTTTCGATTCCCCATGTCTTCTCAGGGGGGCACCGGCATCCAAGCCAAGTGCAGCAAATGAATGAACTTGACCTTAACCCATTTAACGTGCGACGATAAGATGCACTCCTGCCGCGAGGCTGCGAAGGGGTTGTGTTATCTAATTTATATTTATGAGCAGCACGCATTAGCCGACAGGCCGCGACTGTGGCTGGGTCGCTTCAGAGCCGACCGACGGAGGACTGACGTCGGTTTAATCGAGATGCGCCTCGGCCGTGTTTGGTATTTTATTGTTTCGCTTGGAAAGCCTTTTATCAACCGCGGTTTAAAATGGGAGCATCGCATTCGATGCCGAATGAGAAAAGCGGCAACCAAAACGATCTCCATTTTATGTGGCTTCTTCTTTGGTTACGCCTGGTGCGTTCGTTATTTTAAGCACCAAGTTAGGGAATGTAGCCTTGAATGGCTAAAAGGATCACGCTACTCGAAGTGTGTATGGTTATCGGGCAGCATAAGCTAGTCGACGATCTCGATCTATAAGTACTTAAGCATATTGTATTAACAGGCTAAAAGTTTTCGATTAAAATAATTCTGTTCTTCGAATAAGAGTGGTCGAATAAACGATTCAATGTCCACGATACGGTCCTCCGACGGCTATTGGGGTTGATTTTCATCAACTTTCCACCAATTTGCTAAATAAATATAAAAACACTACCTCGAAGGACTACAAACTTTAACAAGTGATCAGTAAATCGATCGATCAATCAATCGATCCTCCAAAAAGTACCAGTTGAACCGCTTTCCTTTTCTTGCCCGCCATGGTGGCCTCAATTATTCATTGACTACAGCTAAACACGAGCTTACAGGGAAATGTTTGTCCCACCGTTCTGGTTCTGAAGCCGGACCGACAGGATTAACCGACCTAATGTTTGTCCGTTTCATTTCATTAATTGTGTGCTGAATATTCACGACAATCAGTTGGATTTGTTACGGATTGTCACACATTATTTCGCAGGACCCAAGTATTGTTGGTACTTTGTTGTCTAGTTAGGGTGTTTACATTTGACTTATACTTGTCACACCAATAAAGTTCCCTAAACAAACAAAGGGATGACATTACCGGACAAACAGTTTCGCTTCCGCTTATCAGTACCAACCAACGGCGTTGTAGACACTCTGCGGACACGCCACAGAAAAAGGCGGCCTCGAGTTTGAGAACGGATTAGCAGCGGACACATCCGATCATCAATTATGCTATTCAGCCCACCGTCGCCGCCACCGCCCGGAACCCGGATGATGATGACCGGGTGGGGTGGCATAAATAGCGGAGCACTTCCACAACAACTCGTCTCCCGATTGTTGTTGGCTCCCCAAGAAACGGGGCCATACCCTCCGTTGCACCAGATTTGCGGTAAAGAACCGACCGGAAGTATCCTTTCAATGTTGTGACCCAAGACTGGGCAGCGGTACAGCGGAAAGCCAGCCCGGGCCGTTTCGGGTCGCGCGTCGATCCTTTGAGTCCTCGAGCTGTCCGCGCGTCAACGTTGGGTGCCCGTTATACTTTTATAACCCACATTTATTGCCGTCATTCGATGGGTTCGGCCAACGAAAGTCAAACCCTTTTTCGGGCCACTCAGAAAACAGGGATGACATTTCGGTGCGGGGAGAGTGAGCGATAGGTTCATTCACCTCTCCTTTGCTCTTATTCTCTCTTCCTCGCTCTGTGGGAATTCCTATTTTGCTCCTTTTTGACAATTTGCTTTTTGCACACCATTCCCCATCGGCTGGTTGGTCGGTCGGTCGGTCGGTGTCGGAAAACAATATTTATTGCTTAAACATGATGGATGACTGACGGGGTCAGTGCGCGCGTCCATTCGAATGAATTTATGGGATTTTCGGGTCAGCGGAAGCGGAAAGCGACAAAAGCTGGGCAGAGGATGAAAAAAAACGAGAGCGGAAAAGTATTTCAAAAATCCCGCAGCCCGCGCGTGCACGGCCCCATCTGCAAACGGTGCCCTTGCGGGGTGTCGGTTGCCTTAATTTCATCACTTTTTCTTTCCCCACCGATTCGACCGATTCCCGCTGTCCTTCCGGTGGGCCCTGACAGTTATGCTGACGTGTGCAGGTTTTGGCAGAATCTGACGGTAGCCTTGGCCAGCCCGTAAATTTTACAATTCATGAGAAAAAGTGCTGCCAGCCAGCGACGGTTTGTGGCATGACCCAAAGGCCCTCTATCCGGAATCGATCGAAACGATGATGACGGAGCGTTGAAATGCATCAACCCACGTTTGGCCCATTTGAGTGACTGAAAGCATGATGAAATATGCCGTATCGTTCCGCATTAATCGGGGCTATCGGGGTAAAAAGGACCGACAGTGTTTCATTTCCTTTAATTTGGGCGTGAATTTTAAGTCAACCGGCAGCCTTTGGGGAATGACTTTTTAATTAAACTGGCACACTTCGAATGGCCATTAACAGAAGCACCTGAAGCACCGGTCTTTGCAAACATCGCGAGCCAAAGGGCTCACTTCACACCGGAAATGGGTGCGCGCCGTAATTGCCTGACTGCATGTGGAACAAAGCAAGGTTATCTCCAAGAGCCACTTAACCGGGCGGCTTATCCAATCCGCCGGAGGCCAAGTCGGGCCCCGGAATGGCGTCGGCGATAGAGACCCGACTCCTTTGCGTGCGGCACGCACATTTTTCACACGATCGCAGCACCACGATAAGCGTTTTATTAGTTTCCGATCGTCATATCGGGTATCGGGAACCCAGCAAAATATCCCGGATCGAGACGTTCGAAAGTGGGTGACCATAATAAGGTGGATGGACCCCGTTTTTCCCGAAGCCCGATCGTCAATTCTATCTTATCTCCAACGCACCCGCTTTAATAGCGTCCACGTTGAGGGTTGATGGCGTACGTAATGGGACTACAGTAGGATCCAATTGGCCCGACACCGAGTGGTCCATTTAATAGCCGCCACTCGCGTGGCGTGATGGCTACAACGTTCCGTGCGCCAGAGGTGCACGATAGCCGTGCGAACTCCATCCGTTATCGGCCGATCGGTCGTGGAAAAATGGTCCAATTTAGGCCCGGGTGACAGTGTGGCTCGTCCTGCCGCCACGGGTTCTACGGGCTCCAATTGCCGGGAGGATAATTTTACTTCCTCCGAACGCGCCCGGACAGGGCAAGTGGACTGTGAAAAATTCGATTCCAATCCCCGATTCCAGATACGGCCGCCTCCGGAAGTCCCCTCTCGCTGAGCGCGGCTAATTCCACACTCCGCAGCGAATGCCGTTGCCCCCCCTGTGCTCCCTTGCGTCCCCTGTCGCGCCCGAGGGGCCCTCCTAAGTCTGGTGGATATGTGTTTGCCCGGACAAAATTCTGGCCCCGAGACTCGAGGCCATCGCAGGACTACCACGCTTCGCATATTGAGGGTGGCCCTGGGGCATAACGC
>NW_026454774.1:0-6288 GCF_943734635.1 Anopheles cruzii | reverse complement strand
CTCTCGCTGATATGCGCCGTAGGACCCGTTCCGATTATGCTGCTTCGACCACGCGACTACCGAAATGCGCTGTAAGTATAGCGCCGCGAATGAGTTGACCTAGTGGCTATTCTGAACTCCGTGCGGTCTTCTGAGTTGACCGCTCGGGGTTAAGCACTGGCACGTAGGGGTCTATGTTGTTAATTATGGACAGAGGTCCGGTAATGCTCGCACCTTTGCCTGTTGATTAAAGCTAGCTGGGTTGGGTAGAAAAAATGAGCCAGAGTGATTGATTGGCACCCGGGTGGCCCAACAAATGCCACCCGGCCCTGGATGGAGGCTATGCATAAGGCAGGGAGCAATTAAGAAAGAACGAATTTTATTTATTTCTGTCCATTATTTTTCAGAATTCCGGCGTACCTGTGTGTGGGCTTCGGCAAGATGCTCGGCGCATCGTTCACGGTGCGCGGCAAGGAAAACGTCCACCGGAACCACGGCGGAGTCGTGCTAATGAACCACCAGAGCGCCCTCGACTTGATCGGTAACGTCGTGACTCCGCGATAGTGGAAAGTAGAACTCGAACTGACTAGGGTGGGGTCTGGTTAAATCTGTTTTCAGTACTGGCCGAACTGTGGCCAATAATGGGCCGTTCGACGGTGGTGGCGAAAAAGGAGGTCCTGTACCTGTTCCCGTTCGGCACGGCCTGTTGGCTCTGGGGCACCCTGTTTATCGATCGGAAGAACCGTGATTCAGCAAGGAATGTTATCAACAAAGAGGCGAAAGCCATCAACGAGAAACAGGTACGGCGGAATCGCCAGTCGGACCGGAAACGGGATAACGCGTTCGAACGCGTGTACCGGTCCGGATCTGCATAATGTATTTCGAATGCCAGCACCGGCCCGGCACCTATCTAACCTTGTCTAACGTTTTCCGTTTCGATCCCGTTCCCGGCGAACAGGCGAAGCTACTGTTCTTCCCGGAGGGCACCCGGGGCAGCGGTGACCGGCTGTTGGCGTTCAAGAAAGGATCCTTCCACGTTGCCGTCGAGTCGCAGGGCTTCATTCAGCCGGTGGTCATTTCGAAGTATCATTTCCTCAAATCCAATGCCAAGATTTTCGATCGAGGTAAGTAGAGAGCTCTGGGCTCGGTGTCTTGGGCTCGACAGTAACCTAGGGTTTTACTTTTAGGGCAAAACATTATCAAAATTCTGCCGGAAATTTCGTGCGCCGGGCTGACGAAGGACGACATTCCGGAGCTGATGGAGCAGGTGCAGAAAATAATGCAGAAGGAGTACGAACTGCTCTCGGAGGAGTCGCTGGCTATCAACAACCTGAGTGAGGTGCACTAGAAGGAAGCTTCCCTGGACGATGGGAGCCAACCTCTCCATGAACGCAGCGCCTCTTCGGCTAGACAGAACGTGTCGTCGTGCTTAGGGTTTCTTATAAAGTCATACTTTCTTTCGTTTGTTTTCGGAAACTGTGCATTGTTGGCAGGCGCATCAACTTCGATCACCAGCATCTAGTTGAACGAAATTTGTCTCTATGCTCCAGGCCGTTCTTTACTCGAACTAAAAGGTGGTAGCAACACCAATCGATGTATGTTTCATTTAGTCTATTTAGTTTTCTAACGTACGCGTCAACTCAGGCTTATGCATAGTTTTAACGATACGCACAAACGGTGACGCAGTCGGTTCGGGGACTGTCTGCTGGTGATTACTATCTTCTCACAAACTCCGCACAAAATACCGGTTCCTGTAGGTTTCTAAGTGAACGATGAGTAGGATGAGCTATGAGTCAGGCAGAAACAAAACAGTAAAGTAACGGGTCAAGCGTCAAGCAAAGTTCCCTCATGGGAACCCAAGATGCATACTACTAGTTAGCGCCATAGATGAAGGTAGCAGAACTATCTGAAAAACTAAACCTAGGAATGCCTCAGCGGCGGGTAGCGCATAAAAACCAACTGCTTGTAAATAGCGTACAAAGTACATATTTTAGTAACGTGCAAGTTTTATGCGGCCATAGATTTACGGAAACTTTGAAATAGCGGCGAACCAGGAAACCCCGACGAAAGGGGCTCTCCTGCGAGGCTCCTTCAGCCAGCAACACCATCATCAGGATGTAACGAAACGAGCCACCACACAAACGTAGATGCGCGACAGACGACGTACAACGCTGCGTACTTCAATTGTGATAATACAATAAACTGCTACAAAACGGAAAAATGACTCATACAAAGAAAAGCGTCGCGTTTTTTGGGGCTTTCTCGGGCGACAACGAAAGACAGAGCAGGATGTTGGGTGGCAGAGCCTCAGGATGGCCCCGACCGTTGTCGGAGAAACTATATTCTTTACGAGCGCTGCGCTGCGAGGGCGGTGGCAAGAACCAAATCCCAACATAGCCCAACGTGGTGCCGGGCGTTTTAGTGTCCTCCAAGGAATTTGTCCGCAGTACGCTGCCAGTAATACTGACACGGAAGTGAGACAAGGACAGAATATTGGAGAACGCTCTCTAGAGCGAAGATGCGGGCCGAATTTCTTCGTCGGCTTTCTCCAACTTTGGTGAACAAATTTGTTGACTGATAATTGGATCTCATTTGGTAAATAATTAAAAATTATTTCCAACACGGCCCTGTGACTTTTCGGCGTGGCATGTCGCGTTTGGGATTGACGCAGGGCAACATGACTTACCCCAGACTACGAAACGGCCATCGAGAGTTCTGTTTCCTAATGGGATTGCACGGATGGATTGGACTTTACTCCCCCCAGGGCGTCGGCGTAATTGCTGTGTCATTTGTGATTTCTTTACGTTGATAAATGATCCCGAGTGTAGTTGGATAACTCCATTAAATGCTGCCTAGGGGGGTCCAAAGGCTCAGCACTCCGAACTGCACAGCATAGTGGAAATAAATCGAAAGGGCCTACTTTAAGGGTACACCGTACAGTGATTGGCTTTAAATTTGTGGTTTTCCTCATTGACCTCGTGGCGCTAAGGTCATCGGAACAGGTATGGTTGAACGATTTATTGACACTTGCCGCAACAGGAAACCTCATTAATTGACACACATTTTTGGTTCATTTTTGGCGACTCGGGTGGCGACAAATGACTAGACTAGGCTCGGGTATTAGAGTAATTTCAATTTACACCCATCCTTAATCTTATGGTCCAATTTGTCCTTCCCTTCGCGCGAGATGGCGTCGGAAAGGATGAAGAGATACGAATTCCATGAAACTTTCTAATTCCACTGACACGTGCCGGGTCAACGGGGCCACTAGGGTAGGGATGCCATCGACAGGTTCGCCGAAATGAGTGCATATTTGTGTGACAGTGACGTCCCGGTATGCCCTCCCGGACAGAGCAAACCGCACATCCGGGCGTGAGGTGGCTGGTCCCATTGAGTCACACCCTGCTCATGTTACCTGTCGCTGTCGGGACCGGGGATCCGGTTTATTACTCCCTCCGGCATTCATCTCAATCTTTCCACTGCCGGGATCCACTTCGGGATGATGTTGATGAAAAATCGTACAAGACTTTCCTTTGACAGCGGCCCAAGCCCTCACCCTAACCGGGACGGGGGCTTGTCGCTATTGCGGTTTCGATGATCTCGAAGCTCCGGGTGGGGTGAAAGCAGCACTTTGTCCGGGGGTTTATTTTATTCCCGATTTTTTTTTCGGTCAAGTAATACTGGTACCGTTTCCCAAGGAACTTTCCCCGGCCTGGGGCGGTATGTGTGCGTATTTGATATTCAACCCACCACTCGTTGGCTGAAGAGACCAATGTTGGGTTGCGGAGTGTTTGGAGTTTTGATTGGGTCAACCCCCAATGTTGGCATCAGTCGGCCAACTAGGTGTCAGAGTTCAAGTCTCTCCTCGCCTTTTGTGGATCGAATGAAACATTTTCCCGTTACCTCGGACCAGGAACCTATCTACCAGGTCCGAGGTATGACGGAGCCCAGGTTGTCATTGACAAGATTCGCTAGCTTCATCATTAACAGGAATGGAATCTGAATTTAGGGAACTTTTAAATGGCAATCGCAACTGGTTCGATGGTCCGCAAGTAACTAACATGGCTCATAATCAGGAAAATTGAAATGACACAGGATGGTTCGGGACTCGCTGCCAACTAACCCCGCATGACTCGCCCAGCAACCCCCGGACGGTTCAAATTGCCACAGTTACAGCCGTGCGCGTGCTGCATGAATACACATCCGGTTCAGCAATCACACCCAACGGTGCACAAACATTGGCCCGCAATCACCGGGGCAGAAATCGGGGCCGGGCTCGGCGGGAAACAAAAACCCACTCGCCGTGCGCGGTCGTCCAAAAACACACACACGCGGAACTAAAGCAATAGGGGTGGCGCCCAAAGTACGCGTGGCCTACGGCAAGTCACGGCAAGGATCTGAACTCTAGAGTTTACATTTCCCACCATCTCGTCGGGGCCGCCCGCATGGTATCCGGTTTCCCCGAAAGGCTCACTCGCTCGCACTGATGAGTGGTCGGTCCGCCGGCCGGCTTCCGGGCACGCAGGCTACTCACTCTCTGTTTACCCTAGAACTCATTTTCCAGCGTCGTAGAGTAGAGCATTTTCCGCGCTCTCTCTCTCTCTCGCTCTCTGTTGGATCGGGCCGACCGGAACGGTTGCCAGCCGCGGCAAGGTGTAAACATTCCGATTCTCTCCTCGGCATCCGGCAACGACGGATCAGTAGCGGACCGTCTGCCGACCGCGAAGGATACGCGCCGTGACGACGACTACAACCAGGTTTCATTTTCCGCGGCTTTTTCGGTTGTGTTGCGCGCGAGTACTTGGCCGCGTGTAGTTCATTTCGCGAGGTTTGTTTTTTTTTTGGTTCGCTCCGTCCCAAAAGTGGAGTGCATCGGACGGACGGTGGTCCTTAAGCGAGCGCGCTGGTATGGTGTACGTGCCCTGTGTGGTTAATAAAGTGGCCGGCTAGCCGAGCTGTCCGTACGACCGTGAAGTAGGGCTCTGCGGCAGTGAAGCACAGGTTTTTGGCCGTAGACCACTCGGTTGCTGGATGCTGGAGCTTAGGTCTAGCACCGGTAGAGCCAGTGGTCGATCAGTGCACACAGGCACAGTGGATGCAGTGGTGCGGTGTAGTGTCCCATTAATCATCGATCGCCGTTTGCTGTCGCCGGACCAACGGAACGTCTCGGATTACTCACGACGAGATCTCACTACTTGGGAATGCATACTACGGCCTTTCGGATTAGTGTCGCGCCAGAGTGACGCACAATGTGTATGTGTGCCCGGCCCGGCAACAGCGTGGATTACAGTGCGGCCAAAGGAATTAGAAAGGAAAACAAATAAAATATGATTTATTGGCCTGGCGAAATTGACCGGCCAGTGGAATTCGCAACGAATTGTGTGGCGTTCGGTTCGTTTCGAAGATGGAAAATTCGCTCGCGAGAGGTGTTCCTTCCAACAATCAATGGTCGGAATTATTGAACACGGATCACGATTATTTTTAACGACTACCGGGTGCCCTTCGTGGTGAGTGTGGTGAGTATTATTCGACGACCTGACTCATTTGATGTCGAGGGACAAAGTTGGCCTAAATACGAACTGTGATTGCTGTTCAATGGCCGAGACGACAAATGTATGCACCCCGGATGTGACACAAGTAATGTGACGCTTTTTAATACACTCCACCCACGGGGGGTAAAAAGATAATAAAAATGGTAATCCCACTGACCCTCTTTTCGACTTCGAATCCGGCGTGTCATCGGTTGCGAATAAAAACCACAAGTTGCTGGACGACGTCGGCGATGATGATGGCCCGGCGCGTGAGTCCTTGCCTTTTTGTGCGCCTCCAGAAGATGAGAGTCACCTCTAATATCTTTATTACATCTTGTCCCGCCTGTCCCTGGCCGTGGCGAGACGTGGCACACGGCGTGGCACAATCTCTGATTCGCGGAGATAATCTACACCCGGCCCAGCCCTTTGTATCACTTTCCGGACAAAAGGGCACCTCTCGGTCGGGGCCAGGATAAAATGTTGCACTGATAAATTGTACGCGCGAAGCGAAATATGAACACAAATCCCATCCGGGACCGCGTCGTGTCGCGAGTCCTTTGGTGGGCCCATCCGCCAGCCATGCACCGAGAGACCATTTTTCCACGTGTCAGCCACCGGGGCCGTGGGGGGGTGAGCTGTGGTGATGAAGATGGCCACAGCCAGCCAGCCAGCCAGCCAGCGTCTGCCGTGGCCGACGCGAGCAACGTTCGCCGCCCAAAATTACATCCGCTATTAAATTTTATTTTAAGTAATACGATTTTTCGGGCGAAAACGGAAC
>NW_026454773.1:0-6293 GCF_943734635.1 Anopheles cruzii | reverse complement strand
TCCGTAGCAACCGCGAAGATTGCGTATCTTGGAACTTCGACGAACTCCCAGAAATCATTCACTTCTTGGCACGTGTGAGGAGCGCTCAGCTTGGGCTGATCTTGAGATATCGGAAGATGTTTCGCCAGAAGAAATAGACCACCGGGATGTCTTAGTCCTTAACCACCGCGAAGATCACACATCTTGGAACTTGGACGAACTCCCCGAAATGATTCACTTTTTGGCGCGTATGAGGAGCGCTCCGTCTCGTGGAACCCTGAGTTTGAGGCAGTTGGAATCATGGCCAACGGCCAACGGCTCGACAAGTTGCACATGTTGTTTCCTGTTGTGGAACTTTGTTAGGCAAAAGGCCTATCTCTGTCTCTCTAACGGCTGCCCGACCCGACTAGAAGGTTGTTGACACCCGGTTGATTGGTGATTTCCATCGCGATAACGAACCACTCGCGTCTCCCCCCGGCTGGAACCGGTGTTCCGGAGCAAGTTGGCAGCAACTGAAGTTACAGCTCGTTCTTCGAAAAGCGCTCGCCGGTTGAGTGATAAGCGCCGTCGGTATGCTAATACCGCCTGGTTGTGGGATCCGAGTTCCGATAATGAGTGTGTGTGGCGAAAGGTTTAAAAAGGCGGGGCGGGGAGCCCAAGAGTTTCAATTGAAGCCAAGCAAACAACCCAGGTCGCCCTCGGGGCAGATGTGTTTGTTGTGATATGTTTATTGATTTTTTTTCCAACTCCAATTTGCTCACTTATCGCGCAGTCCGTTGGCGGTGGCAGTTGGCAGATCGGAGCGGACGCCACCGGACGCTTGGAGCCGTTCGGCATCCGGCGGTGTTTGTTCAGCGGTGTTGCGCGGGTGGAGCCACATTCGAAGCCGACGCCAGCCGGCCTCCGGATGGCAAGGGTTGTAAAGCCCATCAAACAGTGTCACACAGTGTCAGCGCTAGAGCTGGCACCTTGTCGTGTTTGTGGAACTTGCATGAAGATCCCGGACTTCGATGTCACCGAGTGTTGTCACCGAGGAAGTAGAAGTTCCCGCGACCCTTGGACGTGGGAAACGTTGGAACGCTCCCTCTTCTAGCGCTCTCCGACATATGGAGTGCGCGCGCCGTTCGGTTCCGGAAGTGCAGTAATAAAATCAATACAAGGCCGCTGCAGGGTGTTTAAAAAAAATGTAACATGCGGCTCAAGACAAGGCATAAAATTTTACATTTTTACGCTTCTCCTGGCTGGTTGGGATTTGGGATTTTTTGGGGATTTTCTCATTAACCCATCGTTACGCTTGCAGATGGGCTTCCGTTGCTATTCTAATTGCTTCCACATGCGCACCGAACGAGCTGGGGGTTAGCTAGGAGTTTTTGGAACGTGTCCCCATTCGTTTTAATATTCACCCAAAAACGGATTCCCCGTTTGGGACCCCCGGACTCCAGCTGATTAGAGAGTCTGGGACAGTCCAGCGTTACGGCGATCGCCATCAGTTGAACGCCGTCGTAGACATCACCAAACAGCTGTGGACAGCGTTCGCCGTTTTGCCGTCTCTGTTGGTTGGGGCCACCAAAAAGGGCCGTCTGCAGGTGTCTGCAGCTCTCGCCGGCCGGCTTCGTCTTTCGCCCATCATTCGCACCCCGACCCCGAAACGGGGTCAACCGTGGCCCCGGTGTCAGCTGGGCGTTTGACAACTTTATTGCCGGCAAACGGCACGTCGCTCGTTTGTGCGAGAAGTGTCCACGTCCTCTCCACGTCCGGTCTGTCCTATGCCGAACACATCCTTCCCCGATCGTGGTCGAATTACACCTTCCACGGGGCAAACACTTCCAGGCCAACGGTTTCAGGTAACCGGTGTCCCGGTGGGAGTTTGGTATCGAATGGCGCAAGGTTGCGCCGGAAGCCAAGGCCACCCTTTCCGAATCGGCTCGTTAGCTTGCCGGTAGACCTTCTCCACTCAAAACTATGGCCGTCAGACGTCAGAAATGGAATTATTCTGACTGTATTAATACCGTTTTTGGCAAACGACGAGGGTGTTCGAGCTATGTCTTCACAAGTGGCAGCTGTGTGGTAGTGGACATGCGAATAGTTCTCTGCACTACTATAGAGGTGCATAGGGCGAGCTGGAGGTTTGTTGGTTTGTGTCCTGTTGGTGCGTTGCGGTTCTTGGTTTCCTTTGGTGAAGGGTCGTGGCTTCTTGGCTGGATTACCTTGCTCAATTCAAAAACTCTCTGATTGACTGATACCGATGGAGAAGAGACACGAGAGAGAGTTTATGGACACAAAGAGAAAGAGAGAGAAAGACGAATAAAATAGGAAGAAGCGGAAAGAGATGGGTAAATTAATTTCCTTAAAAAGCCGGTTTCACTTCTACCGCTTCCCGGCGGAAGTATCGCTCGGTACAGTGGTGGCTTCACCCCGGCGCAGGCCGTGGACAGGCCAAAAAAAAAAAGGAAGGCGAAACCCAGCCAACAGGAAGGAATTGGATCACACAATAAATTAACATAATAACAGCCAACCCGAGTTGTTGTACCGACGGTTCCGGCGGTTCCGGGCGGTGTCCCAAAAGGTTTGGCCTGCAACGCCATATGTCACGCCACTTGCAAGGATCATACACACACACACACACGCCCCGACGTGGAGTAAGAAACGTGGAAAACTGGGCCGCCCGCCAACTCTGGCAGCAAATTCGATGCTGTTCGTTGCAATTTAAATGCATCACCGTCACATTAACGGTCGGTTCGGCATCGTCGCCTCGTCTCGTGATCTTTCTCCATCATAACGGGGCCGTCCGTCCCCAGGTCCCCCAGGCCCCCATGCTAGCTTATGTTGCGTCACGTACATTGGCAAAGCGCGCGCACGCCCGCGATGATTGGCGGTGATTGCGTGCGCCTTGCTTCTAAATAAAACCTCAATTGTGTCGTCCTCTGGCTCAAATACTCACACACACACACACACACACACACACGGTGGGGCTATGGGGTGCAATTTACAAATCTAGTCTGATTAAAGTGTTTGTCGCTTTTTCGTTTTAAATTCAATTGTGGCCGCCGCGAACATGTTAGTTTGCTTCTCTGTTGGCGCGCGATGCATTTGGTCGGCGCGACGCAATGGTTTCGGAAGAAAGTCTTCGGTCCCTTGGTCGGGGCCATCTGTCGGGGCCCTGTGACCGGCAGCAGGACGAACGAGGGCCCCACCAAGAAGGTGCCACAGTTAGTAGGGGTTCACTTGACCGACTCTCCCGGACCAGCTGTGCCCCAGCGATCAGCGATCGCCGATCCTGGGTAACTCCCATAGAGGGAGTGTGCAAAATTTGCATCAAACAATTCGTTGATTGTGGTGCGTCGTGGACGTCGGGAATCAAAATTAACACCTTTTCGAGCTACGATAACGATCAGATAATTTCAGAGGTTGGCTGTTGAAGGATTTCCGTTTCGCGGTCCTTTTTCCGTTAGCACCTTTGTGCCTTTGGTGGGGTAAATACAGTTCCGAAGAACAATTCTGCAAACTACTTTAGTCGATTGCGTTCAACGGACTTCAATAGTTCGTAATGGACAACACCCAGCTGATCCCACCAAATTGCCAGACCAGTGTAGCTACCGAAGGCTGTATTGTATTAGGGCATTCTGCCGCTAGTGCCAAGCTATTAAGCCTCAAGCTCTAAGTTTCTGCCCAATAATTTATTGAAATCGTTCAGACATTGTTGTGCTGGCCAGACCCGGTCTTTTTCCCGAGTTTGTTGGTGTCACCCCAAAAACGGATCCTTCTCGGTTCGGTTGCGTTGCGCCGCACGGAAAGGAAACACATTTTTAGTTCCGGCCCGGCGTCCGTATTCGCTTTCCGGTCTGTGGCCACACAAAACTATTGCGAACCTCATTCTTTTGCTTCCGTCTTAACCGGGGAGGCACAGAGAGAGTGAGCGAGGGATTCTTTTGTGAAACTTTGGTTCGATTTATTTCATTTCGCGGCCCATTCGCCGTGCGCGTCCGAGTCCTTGCCGACCGATTCCCAATTCATTTTCGTTCTTTCACGTTCCACGCTTTTCCCGATGGCTTCCATTTTATTCCCGTGTTCCTCGCTGCACACAGCAGCAGAAGGGGGATTGCGCCGCGGGCCCGGAGTAAGTACCGGGTGTGCGATGCGGTGCGGTGCGGTACTTCCCTTTGTTCCGGCCCGCATCCCTCCTCGGGTCCTCGGGCACTCTCTCTCTCTGTCAAGGGACGACGGATCGAATTGTGTTTCCCGCGCGCCTCACCGAACCTTGTCACGGCTGTCACTTCTCGTTGCACATCTGTCGGGTCCGTCCGAGAGAGCTCCACGCCGCCGATCCCAGCCGACGGCGCGCCGATCGGCGCAATGTTCCCTCCTTTTCTCCGGCTCTCTTTCGTAGTTTCTTTCCTTCTTTTTCTATTTTAATTGTGCGTGTGTGTGTGTGCGTATGCGTATGCGTATGCGTGTGCGTATGCGATCGCAAGCAACAGCAAGGATAATGCTATTCCTTATTCTCCCTGTGCCCGAACGCCGGTCGGCAGTTGTATGCGCTATCCAGCAGCGCTATTATTTTTATTACAATTTCTATCGAGAGTTTTCTTCTATCTCTCTCGCTCTCGTTTACTTCTTTTCTTTCTGTCCCATTATTTCCCTCCGTCTGGCATTATTGTCCCGGTTTTTGCTGAAAGAAATGCATCGCACACTGGAACTGGATCTAGCGCCGAATAAATTGTGGACAGCTTTTAAGCTGCTGTTCACCGTTCCTTTTCGGTTCTTATTCTACTCAAACTGTTTCATTAAAATGGAAAAAAGACGGGAAATCGTAAAACGTTAAATGCTGGTATTAGTAACGAGCTGCTTCAGACACCGCCACCAGCCAATGCACTCCATCTCGGCGGTGGAATAATCCGTCTTTTTGCTCCTCGTTTACTCCCGAGACTCAAGTTTGGCTGTTTAAACATCACAGCCCGACTCACGATCGCGTGTTACGTTTGTTTAAAAGTCTCGATGGATCGTTTCTTTCTTCAAAGTTTTTCCTTTCTTCAAAACTTTGACCGACCGCCAGCCAGCCCGCAGATCAGCTTCCGCAGGTCTCGGTGGCTGGTTCGAATGTTTCTTCCTCCGTCTCTCTCCCGGCTTTGGATGTCCTTCCTGCGGGAATCCCGCAGGATGCGTGTGTGTTGCGTGAGTTTAACGGCCCCTCTGCCGGCTGTTCGATGCCATGGGAAAGTAAACAACCGCACGACGAACGTCGCCGCGCCCAGCAGTCGGCAGACGTTTTATTTTCTTTTTCATCACTTCACTCACCTCGCGTATTGATAATTGGAAAATCTGTTCCAATTTTTTCTACTCACCAAACCAAACGACCCGGTACCGGATGCAGGATATTGCTAGAAAAAAAAACGATAAAAAACAACGGAATTTACCGAAAGAAGAAACCAAAAAGTGCAGTCGGAAGTGAAGTGAAACAAAAATCAAACAGTGTGTGTGTGCGTGTGTTGAAAAACCGAATGAACTAGTTTTAAGGAGTACTAAAACAAAGCCACTAAAAACAACTAAACTGCGTGCTAAACACTAATCACACGCGCTAACAAGCTAACGAACTACCGAAACTAAAACAACCTAGCTGTTAAGGGAAGAAACGTCACTAACCATCATATTAACACCAACTGGCACATTAATACGATTAATACGAACTAAAACTAACGTTTGTGTGTGATATTAACCGCCGCTACTAATTCATTAATCGTCGTGTTCTCGTGCCGCGTCCGAACTAGAAAAAGAATACGGTGAAAAGTGTAGCATCCGGTGATCATCCCCCGGGTCGTTTCTTTGCGTTTTTTGTTAAGCTAGGTTTTTTCTGGTGAAAAATGCAACCAGAAGTGCATAACCATTGTTCGCTACGATACAAGATGCACTTTTTCTGAATTTTATTTTTTATTCACCGGTAGTTGCAGTATTTGGACAACATCTCGACATATTAGGTTGGGGAAAAATAAATCGACGTTTTTTGCGAGAATTTCAAAAATGTATTTAAGATATTTCCAATGATACGATTTGCGTCAAATATGCACCGTTTTGTTGGAAAATTTCTTGCCTATATAAAAGGAGCTTCATAATACCTCTCTTGTAAAAGTCTTGGCCGTTATTAGCGAAAAACTCGACCAATGTTTTTTCACAATCCTTTCTTGATTTCAACCTTTCATCATTCAGGAAGTTTTGTAATGCGCGAAAAAGGTGTCAATCGGGCAAGGTCCGGGCTATACGGTGAATGCATCAACGATACTGGGTTTCATTTTTCACTAGTCGCCACTTTCAAATCTAGT
>NW_026454772.1:0-6293 GCF_943734635.1 Anopheles cruzii | reverse complement strand
ACTAGATTTGAAAGTGGCGACTAGTGAAAAATGAAACCCAGTATCGTTGATGCATTCACCGTATAGCCCGGACCTTGCCCGATTGACACCTTTTTCGCGCATTACAAAACTTCCTGAATGATGAAAGGTTGAAATCAAGAAAGGATTGTGAAAAAACATTGGTCGAGTTTTTCGCTAATAACGGCCAAGACTTTTACAAGAGAGGTATTATGAAGCTCCTTTTATATAGGCAAGAAATTTTCCAACAAAACGGTGCATATTTGACGCAAATCGTATCATTGGAAATATCTTAAATACATTTTTGAAATTCTCGCAAAAAACGTCGATTTATTTTTCCCCAACCTAATATGTCGAGATGTTGTCCAAATACTGCAACTACCGGTGAATAAAAAATAAAATTCAGAAAAAGTGCATCTTGTATCGTAGCGAACAATGGTTATGCACTTCTGGTTGCATTTTTCACCAGAAAAAACCTAGCTTAACAAAAAACGCAAAGAAACGACCCGGGGGATGATCACCGGATGCTACACTTTTCACCGTATTCTTTTTCTAGTTCGGACGCGGCACGAGAACACGACGATTAATGAATTAGTAGCGGCGGTTAATATCACACACAAACGTTAGTTTTAGTTCGTATTAATCGTATTAATGTGCCAGTTGGTGTTAATATGATGGTTAGTGACGTTTCTTCCCTTAACAGCTAGGTTGTTTTAGTTTCGGTAGTTCGTTAGCTTGTTAGCGCGTGTGATTAGTGTTTAGCACGCAGTTTAGTTGTTTTTAGTGGCTTTGTTTTAGTACTCCTTAAAACTAGTTCATTCGGTTTTTCAACACACGCACACACACACTGTTTGATTTTTGTTTCACTTCACTTCCGACTGCACTTTTTGGTTTCTTCTTTCGGTAAATTCCGTTGTTTTTTATCGTTTTTTTTTCTAGCAATATCCTGCATCCGGTACCGGGTCGTTTGGTTTGGTGAGTAGAAAAAATTGGAACAGATTTTCCAATTATCAATACGCGAGGTGAGTGAAGTGATGAAAAAGAAAATAAAACGTCTGCCGACTGCTGGGCGCGGCGACGTTCGTCGTGCGGTTGTTTACTTTCCCATGGCATCGAACAGCCGGCAGAGGGGCCGTTAAACTCACGCAACACACACGCATCCTGCGGGATTCCCGCAGGAAGGACATCCAAAGCCGGGAGAGAGACGGAGGAAGAAACATTCGAACCAGCCACCGAGACCTGCGGAAGCTGATCTGCGGGCTGGCTGGCGGTCGGTCAAAGTTTTGAAGAAAGGAAAAACTTTGAAGAAAGAAACGATCCATCGAGACTTTTAAACAAACGTAACACGCGATCGTGAGTCGGGCTGTGATGTTTAAACAGCCAAACTTGAGTCTCGGGAGTAAACGAGGAGCAAAAAGACGGATTATTCCACCGCCGAGATGGAGTGCATTGGCTGGTGGCGGTGTCTGAAGCAGCTCGTTACTAATACCAGCATTTAACGTTTTACGATTTCCCGTCTTTTTTCCATTTTAATGAAACAGTTTGAGTAGAATAAGAACCGAAAAGGAACGGTGAACAGCAGCTTAAAAGCTGTCCACAATTTATTCGGCGCTAGATCCAGTTCCAGTGTGCGATGCATTTCTTTCAGCAAAAACCGGGACAATAATGCCAGACGGAGGGAAATAATGGGACAGAAAGAAAAGAAGTAAACGAGAGCGAGAGAGATAGAAGAAAACTCTCGATAGAAATTGTAATAAAAATAATAGCGCTGCTGGATAGCGCATACAACTGCCGACCGGCGTTCGGGCACAGGGAGAATAAGGAATAGCATTATCCTTGCTGTTGCTTGCGATCGCATACGCACACGCATACGCATACGCATACGCACACACACACACGCACAATTAAAATAGAAAAAGAAGGAAAGAAACTACGAAAGAGAGCCGGAGAAAAGGAGGGAACATTGCGCCGATCGGCGCGCCGTCGGCTGGGATCGGCGGCGTGGAGCTCTCTCGGACGGACCCGACAGATGTGCAACGAGAAGTGACAGCCGTGACAAGGTTCGGTGAGGCGCGCGGGAAACACAATTCGATCCGTCGTCCCTTGACAGAGAGAGAGAGTGCCCGAGGACCCGAGGAGGGATGCGGGCCGGAACAAAGGGAAGTACCGCACCGCACCGCATCGCACACCCGGTACTTACTCCGGGCCCGCGGCGCAATCCCCCTTCTGCTGCTGTGTGCAGCGAGGAACACGGGAATAAAATGGAAGCCATCGGGAAAAGCGTGGAACGTGAAAGAACGAAAATGAATTGGGAATCGGTCGGCAAGGACTCGGACGCGCACGGCGAATGGGCCGCGAAATGAAATAAATCGAACCAAAGTTTCACAAAAGAATCCCTCGCTCACTCTCTCTGTGCCTCCCCGGTTAAGACGGAAGCAAAAGAATGAGGTTCGCAATAGTTTTGTGTGGCCACAGACCGGAAAGCGAATACGGACGCCGGGCCGGAACTAAAAATGTGTTTCCTTTCCGTGCGGCGCAACGCAACCGAACCGAGAAGGATCCGTTTTTGGGGTGACACCAACAAACTCGGGAAAAAGACCGGGTCTGGCCAGCACAACAATGTCTGAACGATTTCAATAAATTATTGGGCAGAAACTTAGAGCTTGAGGCTTAATAGCTTGGCACTAGCGGCAGAATGCCCTAATACAATACAGCCTTCGGTAGCTACACTGGTCTGGCAATTTGGTGGGATCAGCTGGGTGTTGTCCATTACGAACTATTGAAGTCCGTTGAACGCAATCGACTAAAGTAGTTTGCAGAATTGTTCTTCGGAACTGTATTTACCCCACCAAAGGCACAAAGGTGCTAACGGAAAAAGGACCGCGAAACGGAAATCCTTCAACAGCCAACCTCTGAAATTATCTGATCGTTATCGTAGCTCGAAAAGGTGTTAATTTTGATTCCCGACGTCCACGACGCACCACAATCAACGAATTGTTTGATGCAAATTTTGCACACTCCCTCTATGGGAGTTACCCAGGATCGGCGATCGCTGATCGCTGGGGCACAGCTGGTCCGGGAGAGTCGGTCAAGTGAACCCCTACTAACTGTGGCACCTTCTTGGTGGGGCCCTCGTTCGTCCTGCTGCCGGTCACAGGGCCCCGACAGATGGCCCCGACCAAGGGACCGAAGACTTTCTTCCGAAACCATTGCGTCGCGCCGACCAAATGCATCGCGCGCCAACAGAGAAGCAAACTAACATGTTCGCGGCGGCCACAATTGAATTTAAAACGAAAAAGCGACAAACACTTTAATCAGACTAGATTTGTAAATTGCACCCCATAGCCCCACCGTGTGTGTGTGTGTGTGTGTGTGTGTGAGTATTTGAGCCAGAGGACGACACAATTGAGGTTTTATTTAGAAGCAAGGCGCACGCAATCACCGCCAATCATCGCGGGCGTGCGCGCGCTTTGCCAATGTACGTGACGCAACATAAGCTAGCATGGGGGCCTGGGGGACCTGGGGACGGACGGCCCCGTTATGATGGAGAAAGATCACGAGACGAGGCGACGATGCCGAACCGACCGTTAATGTGACGGTGATGCATTTAAATTGCAACGAACAGCATCGAATTTGCTGCCAGAGTTGGCGGGCGGCCCAGTTTTCCACGTTTCTTACTCCACGTCGGGGCGTGTGTGTGTGTGTGTATGATCCTTGCAAGTGGCGTGACATATGGCGTTGCAGGCCAAACCTTTTGGGACACCGCCCGGAACCGCCGGAACCGTCGGTACAACAACTCGGGTTGGCTGTTATTATGTTAATTTATTGTGTGATCCAATTCCTTCCTGTTGGCTGGGTTTCGCCTTCCTTTTTTTTTTTGGCCTGTCCACGGCCTGCGCCGGGGTGAAGCCACCACTGTACCGAGCGATACTTCCGCCGGGAAGCGGTAGAAGTGAAACCGGCTTTTTAAGGAAATTAATTTACCCATCTCTTTCCGCTTCTTCCTATTTTATTCGTCTTTCTCTCTCTTTCTCTTTGTGTCCATAAACTCTCTCTCGTGTCTCTTCTCCATCGGTATCAGTCAATCAGAGAGTTTTTGAATTGAGCAAGGTAATCCAGCCAAGAAGCCACGACCCTTCACCAAAGGAAACCAAGAACCGCAACGCACCAACAGGACACAAACCAACAAACCTCCAGCTCGCCCTATGCACCTCTATAGTAGTGCAGAGAACTATTCGCATGTCCACTACCACACAGCTGCCACTTGTGAAGACATAGCTCGAACACCCTCGTCGTTTGCCAAAAACGGTATTAATACAGTCAGAATAATTCCATTTCTGACGTCTGACGGCCATAGTTTTGAGTGGAGAAGGTCTACCGGCAAGCTAACGAGCCGATTCGGAAAGGGTGGCCTTGGCTTCCGGCGCAACCTTGCGCCATTCGATACCAAACTCCCACCGGGACACCGGTTACCTGAAACCGTTGGCCTGGAAGTGTTTGCCCCGTGGAAGGTGTAATTCGACCACGATCGGGGAAGGATGTGTTCGGCATAGGACAGACCGGACGTGGAGAGGACGTGGACACTTCTCGCACAAACGAGCGACGTGCCGTTTGCCGGCAATAAAGTTGTCAAACGCCCAGCTGACACCGGGGCCACGGTTGACCCCGTTTCGGGGTCGGGGTGCGAATGATGGGCGAAAGACGAAGCCGGCCGGCGAGAGCTGCAGACACCTGCAGACGGCCCTTTTTGGTGGCCCCAACCAACAGAGACGGCAAAACGGCGAACGCTGTCCACAGCTGTTTGGTGATGTCTACGACGGCGTTCAACTGATGGCGATCGCCGTAACGCTGGACTGTCCCAGACTCTCTAATCAGCTGGAGTCCGGGGGTCCCAAACGGGGAATCCGTTTTTGGGTGAATATTAAAACGAATGGGGACACGTTCCAAAAACTCCTAGCTAACCCCCAGCTCGTTCGGTGCGCATGTGGAAGCAATTAGAATAGCAACGGAAGCCCATCTGCAAGCGTAACGATGGGTTAATGAGAAAATCCCCAAAAAATCCCAAATCCCAACCAGCCAGGAGAAGCGTAAAAATGTAAAATTTTATGCCTTGTCTTGAGCCGCATGTTACATTTTTTTTAAACACCCTGCAGCGGCCTTGTATTGATTTTATTACTGCACTTCCGGAACCGAACGGCGCGCGCACTCCATATGTCGGAGAGCGCTAGAAGAGGGAGCGTTCCAACGTTTCCCACGTCCAAGGGTCGCGGGAACTTCTACTTCCTCGGTGACAACACTCGGTGACATCGAAGTCCGGGATCTTCATGCAAGTTCCACAAACACGACAAGGTGCCAGCTCTAGCGCTGACACTGTGTGACACTGTTTGATGGGCTTTACAACCCTTGCCATCCGGAGGCCGGCTGGCGTCGGCTTCGAATGTGGCTCCACCCGCGCAACACCGCTGAACAAACACCGCCGGATGCCGAACGGCTCCAAGCGTCCGGTGGCGTCCGCTCCGATCTGCCAACTGCCACCGCCAACGGACTGCGCGATAAGTGAGCAAATTGGAGTTGGAAAAAAAATCAATAAACATATCACAACAAACACATCTGCCCCGAGGGCGACCTGGGTTGTTTGCTTGGCTTCAATTGAAACTCTTGGGCTCCCCGCCCCGCCTTTTTAAACCTTTCGCCACACACACTCATTATCGGAACTCGGATCCCACAACCAGGCGGTATTAGCATACCGACGGCGCTTATCACTCAACCGGCGAGCGCTTTTCGAAGAACGAGCTGTAACTTCAGTTGCTGCCAACTTGCTCCGGAACACCGGTTCCAGCCGGGGGGAGACGCGAGTGGTTCGTTATCGCGATGGAAATCACCAATCAACCGGGTGTCAACAACCTTCTAGTCGGGTCGGGCAGCCGTTAGAGAGACAGAGATAGGCCTTTTGCCTAACAAAGTTCCACAACAGGAAACAACATGTGCAACTTGTCGAGCCGTTGGCCGTTGGCCATGATTCCAACTGCCTCAAACTCAGGGTTCCACGAGACGGAGCGCTCCTCATACGCGCCAAAAAGTGAATCATTTCGGGGAGTTCGTCCAAGTTCCAAGATGTGTGATCTTCGCGGTGGTTAAGGACTAAGACATCCCGGTGGTCTATTTCTTCTGGCGAAACATCTTCCGATATCTCAAGATCAGCCCAAGCTGAGCGCTCCTCACACGTGCCAAGAAGTGAATGATTTCTGGGAGTTCGTCGAAGTTCCAAGATACGCAATCTTCGCGGTTGCTACGGA
>NW_026454771.1:0-6295 GCF_943734635.1 Anopheles cruzii | reverse complement strand
TCCGGCTTCCGGCAGCTCATTCCAGGCAGCATCCATCAGCCAGCGCCGCACCACCGGGAGCATCGAAATTCAGGGCGCGCACCAGACGTGTCCATTATGCTAGTTTTATTGCACACCACCCCAGCAATGCAGCCCAGCCCAGTTCCGAGTCGACCGGTACCGGGACCGGTTTTTGAAGGGCTTATTTATGGGCGTTTTTTTTGCCCACTCCCGAGTGTCTGGAACGTGCCACCGTGGCAGCAAAGCAACGCAACGTACGTTGCAAGGAAAATGAGAATTTCCCAGGCTGGAAAACCTACTCCGCGTGGCTGGGCATGGCTTCTATCCTTCGTTGGAGGAGTGCGTGAGCGTCAGTTGGTATTTCGGTGCCATCGCCGGTGTAGAAAATGCGAAAAGCGTGTCCAATAAGCAAGGTTTTGGGGGTGCAAGGATGTTTTTGGTCCTTTGTGTGATACAAAACAAACGAATTGTTGTAACAAAATAAGTTGCAAAAACAATGTGTAACAAGAATTACATATAAAAAATAACTTCATCTAGCGAAATAAACATCATTTATTAGTTTTTAAAGCATATTTTGAAACATTTTCAGTATTCGCATCTCACTAAGAGTGAGTGAATCCCTGTACTGTGAAATACATTTAGTGTTCCACATAGGTACTTTAGAGTTCCTCTACTACACTTCGGTCACCACTGATAGTCTCTACGTCCAGATAGTTACTGGCCGAGGCCCGGAATACCCGAAACCATTTTGCTTCGGAAACCACTAAGCGTTCAAATATTTGTAATACTTTTCCGTGAACCCGGAGGCCAGTGAAACGGAAACTTCGTGCATGGCCTGGGCCCAGGATGGCCAGGACAAGAGAAAAATGGGCCACAATCGGGGAGTTTTCCACAGGGAAAACCAAGCCACCGGCAGGCCACTGTTTACAAATCGTTTGCTTTTTCAAGACCATGTTTCGTGTTCGTCTTTTTGTTTGAGGGGGATCGGGGGGAAGCCGTGGACAGCGATTCCATCGATGGCCTGTGGACCACAAGCATAACTTTAACATCTCACCGGAATCTCATTGCCCCGCGGGAACCGGAGCACCGGAGTCGAAAGGCGGAAGGTTGACTTTGTCAAAATATTTTACGAAACACATCCTACCCATGGACTAATTGTGCCTTCAGCAACAGCAGCAATAGGTGACGGGGTGCCCGGTGTGTTTCGGCGAAAAAAGGGTTTTCTAATCTGCCCATGGTGCAAAGGGTTTCCGTCCCCCGGTCGAGGTGGCTACTTTATTACCTCCCCGCCCGATTACAACCACCCGATCGCCGGGGACTAAAACTAAATCCGTACTACGAAGGGGAAGAAGCACACACACACCGTAGCAACCCGACTCCCGGTGGAGAGTAATAAAACCATCTTCCACGGGGCATGGGTCCTCCTCCGCAGGTCCTGGGCTCGGTAGGGGCTAATGGGATAATGACTGGTTCACAAGACTGGTGGAAACCCGAAAAAAGGGACGACGGAACCCGGGCGGTTTACGACCGGGCGTGCGGAGCGGGTTTCGGATTACTTCAACGACGACGACCCGACCATCGAACAGCATATGTGTCAACATGCCGATACCAATGAAGTGCTAAAGTGCGTCGGAAGTGAGTAAAGTGTCAGCTTGCGAAGCGAAGCGTCTGACAGTTACTCCGATGTCTGTCGGCCGAGAAAATTCCTTCATCCCTCCGCGACCGCGCACACACACACACGATCACAGGGAAAAGGGGAAAAACTGTTATGATTTATTGTAACACGAGACACTGAATAATTAGCCCTCGGGAGGAGCAGGCTGATCGGAGCACATCGTTTAGGGGCTAATGGATGATGTTGCTGGCGGAAGCTTGGGTATCTCCACCGCTTTTTCCGATAGGGGTAATGTTTGGGCCACATAACGAGTTTTAACCGGACTCAACGATGGATAACTCGATTCCGGGTAAATGGTCCCGGCTCTAGAGGGGTGCCAACCGTTGCTGCTGCGGTTTGTCTGTACAAGCCCCGTTTACCCGAGAGGGTGCCGAACAAGTACTGGCCACAAGAGGAGTCGTCAAGATGTCTTAATTTTGTTAATGCGCTTACTTACGATGCGTGTGGTGCGTGTGTGTGTGCTTGAGAAGTGATTCGAATGATGTCGGAAGATGTTGCGAGGAAGCGAGTAACATACCTGGTAGAAAATAGAAAAAAATGTTGATTAGGTCGAGTAATTGATTGAGTAGAGGTTGCGCAGATTGACTGAGTGGGTTTTACACGAGAAATGGACTTGTATCATATTATAATAGAACTTTTTTCCGCTACTTTTTCACAACTGTTGAGATAAACTGTCACCGACGATAAAAAACTGTCCCATCAAGTAGACTTCTATGATGACTAGATCCTTTCATTATCAAGAATGGTTTTTGGTAAAATAGTAAGATTGATGATTTGCTTGAGCTAAAGTTTAAAATGTTATTAACATTTGAATTAACTTTATACGTAACAAATAGCATCTAAAACAATCCCTTTAAGGCGTCATTAAATTCACATAAATTGTCTCGAAAAAGGGCGTTCCAACTAAAAGCACGCGGCTTAGTAGTCGGTTTGTACAATTTCAGCAACCATTGTTGCGGTGCAATCATGCGCTCCCGAATCGCTTCATCGGCGTGAAGGGAATTTTCGCGAAACAATGATCATCGATTTGCTTCGATTGGTTTGCGTTTCGCGCGGGGAGTCGAACTTTTTTCGGGACCGTTACACTCGGCCGCACATGTGACGCCGCCGCCGAGAGTGCGAGAAGAAAGAAACCCCATACCGAGAAGGAACAAGCGAATCGATATTGGCCCGACACGATTTGAATATTTTTCGCCGAGGTGTAACGCCGGGCCCATGTTCGGCGTAATTAATTAGAATATTTCCACCCAATCTTGGAGCCCAGGAAAAGCGCGACAGTTTCCCTTGCCGCCACCCAAGGACCGTAAGACGGGCCGAATTTGGCATTCTTTCGCTTTCTGGCGCGTGGGGGCCAGGAGCCTGCGTTCCTGAGGGCTTGCCACTCGAACCGGGAATTAATTAATGGAACGTGTAATTGGCGAGCCGGATTTTTCGCCAATTTTGTCGTTGCCTTCGCCCCGTGGCGTGCCATATCGTGCCGATACTTCCGAGAAGTATCAGAGGCCGGCCCGAAGTACGGGCGGCAGTAGTTGTAAGCCAAACGCCGTGGAATTCCTTTCGCATCGGCACCGGACATTGATTGAATTTCCACCGAAGAGACGACCGACCGACCGGAGGGTTTGATGTGGCGAACGCTTTCGAAGAATGTTCACATTTCTCTGTGGTCCGGCGGCTCAGAATGTCCTGCCCGGGAGCCGTACCACCCATTGCGTAGCGTCTCGGTCTCGTTGAAAATGATTTATTGATCCACGTGAAGTGGAAAAATTCATCAGAACACTCATTACGGCTCGTACGACCTGGGTGGGGGACAAAGTTACGACATGAGCTGGCCCCGCCCGACACCGGTGTAATGTTGTGCCTTGTAACGACCTCAATAAGTTCACCGCTGGAACCGTCCCCGCGGGTGGACGAACCCTCCCTCGGGAGCCCTCGGGGGCCCAGATCGATCTCAATTCATTAGAGAAAGAAAGCTGTCAATCGTCCGTGTGGCCCCCCTCCCTGCCCGAGGGTGCGTTTGCGGTCAACACCCCGAAAAGGGCATGCCACAGGGCCCGAAGGACCACGGAGTCGGGCGAGTGCGCTAAGCAAACTAGCCACACCACCCGAAAACCCGGGTCGATGGCGACGACGCACGGCCATCTATTTTAAACCGAAGGCCCGAGAACCTGAATCTGCCGACAACGACGACGACGACGACGACGATGGCAACCCAGAAACGACTGCGGCGAGATTGATGGAGACGGTCCATCGAAACGGAGCGCAATAACCGACGGAGCAAAACCCCGCGCCCGCACCCGCAGGCTCCCTGCGTAGCGCCGCGTGAAGGGTGAAAAATGATTCCTGCGACGTACGGCGTTTGTTGGAAAACGGTTGGAAAAACACCCGACACAAGTCTCCGACACACAAGCGCCCCGACTCGACACCGACCGCCCCGTCGTCGGGATCGTTTTGAATAACTAAGTGTGTGTTATTTCAACTGTCAATCGAGTATTTCAGTAAACGGTTCGAACGCGACACCTCAACGAGAGGGCCCCAGAGAAAGAGAGAAATGGTTAAAATGTTGAGTTTTCCACGAGCCGGGGCGGGTTGGGTGGTTGACACTCGAGAATGTGCTTATTTGAGGGAACAGTTTTCCGAGCAGTAATGATAAACACGCCCGCTGTAAACACTTCAAACATTTCGTTTTCTCAAAGATAAACAAGCAGCAGGATTTTAGTTATTCCATGAAGAATTCTTTTGTTCGATCCTTCCATAAGTTCTTCAGTCCCATAAAGATTATTCGAGTTTTTTCTTTAAATTTTTTGCAAACTTTGTCCAGTTTGAACAGCGCCACATTCGCACACTGTTCCGAGCTCCCGGGATAATGATCCTTCTCCGAACTCCGGAGAACCCCGGCGAAGAAAGGGCCGGAAAACCGGCGGAATCCCCGGCGGAATCCCCAGTGGCGGCAAATGGTACTGTAACTTGTGCGTCAGCAAATGATGAATGTCGATTCGATGAACCAACCGAAGGACGAGCACGGAAGGGGCTAGCCGCGAGCCCGACCGAACAGCGACCCGATGTTGAGTGAAATGTATTTTTCATAATGACCCGAAACGCTTACCTACATGGTGAAGGCGGAAAGCGCAGTGGAGGGAAGGCAAATGGCCGCGACTGGATCTGCCGAGCGACAAGATAAATGGATGTTCGGTTCGATTTTCGTTCAAATACACATTCTTTCTCCGACCCCCCTCTAGGGACTCTCTAAGGGAAGGTTGTTAATTATCAATTATCTGTTTCGAGTGAAAATGAGTCATCCCTACCGAGTTAGTGAGTGGGCCGTCCCGGGGAGACTTTTAAATTTTCCATCAAAGGGAAAACACACTTCCACGAAGCGCCACGTTGGGCGTCCATTCTGGCCATCCCTAAGGACCCATCACCCACTGCGGGCCCCGTCACTTAAAGGCGGTGTCGGCGGTGTAGAAGATTTATCAAAGGCCTTCCCGGTGGCCGGACCGCTTCATCACGATACGATTAAAGCGCTCAGATCGAAGTTCGCCGAGAATGTATTGAGCAAAAGGAGTCGACGGCGGGGCCGCGGAAAACTCGGTGACGCCGGGACCGCCAAAGCCGCTTTTAATTACAACCCTGGCCAAACCGTTGGCATGTTTTCGATTGAATTACGGTGCCGTTCTTTTATCGTCACGATCCCTTCTCAACCCGACCGACTCGACCCGGGTTGGGAAATGGCGTTTTTTCGGAAAATTCCATCAAAACCCGGGCGGCGCCCACCACTCGGCGCGGCATTCGCGAAAACCCCACGCGGGCTGCTCCGAGAAGTACCTGAGAAGTAAGAAATCGATTTTCTGCCGAGCCGTTGGAACATTCTTTTCGGAGCTGGAGCTAATTTTGGGTCCGATCGAACCCGGGAGCTCCGGGGGCGTAAGCTCCTTAGCAGTTGGTTGGGTGAAAATATTCTTTTCCTCCTCAAGCTCAAAGGAATCGATTCTGATCGGTCTGCGACTTTCGGGACTTTCGGGGTAACCTGTAAATTTAAATGATCACAAAATGGATGACGGGGAAAACGACTCAAGAAATTGAAAATGTGGGCCGGAAAGGTGGAAAGTATGCTAAGGTGGCCAGGATCGGTTCCGGTGTCATCGTAACACAACCCTTGCCCGGGATTCAAGCAACTCAACACCCGATGCTGATCCTTTCACAAACGTAACCTACAACGAAAGACAGGCAGAGAGAGAGAGAAAGAGAAAGCGAGAGTGAACCCGCCTTGTCAACCATTTTGGCCCCTTTTTCGAGACACACACACACACAGAGAGTCAGTCGGATGGACAGGAAGTGAAACTTTCCCCTGGCATCCGGAGGGTTCGAAAATTTAATTTACCGAATTCAGTGAAGTCATTCAGGCGAAACATTGTAAGTATGTATTTAAGTCCCCAATTCCGCACGGGCACTTTGCCTCCACCTGCCTCCACCAATGCCGTCACTACACCGCAACACCGCAAACCGAATTCGTCAGCCATCGTCAGCTCCGTGGCCGTAACCCACCAGGCCAGGCCGTCTTCAGCGATTCGCAGCATTTTGCTGAAATACTTGCTCCAGGATCACGGACCATTTTCCGGGAGC
>NW_026454770.1:0-6297 GCF_943734635.1 Anopheles cruzii | reverse complement strand
TCGTTCCGTGTGTGTTCTCAAAATAGTGCTCCATATGCACACACGAGGGCGCCAGAGTATGATTTCCCAAAATCGATAGCGGTGAATGAAAGGATTACCCAGTCGCGTCACACATTCGTGGCTCGTCCTGCATTCCGTGGACTCACTACTCACGCCGAGACGTCTCACGGCTCCTAATCGCGACGATCGGAGGCAATCATCTCAGCCTCTTGGGATGCTTGGCGAAGGACACTACGATTCGCGGGCGAACATATTTCTAAACTTTTTTGAAGGCCACACCAGCTGCTGGCAGCTCCTTGTTGTTGTTGTTGTTGTGATGCCCAGTAAGAGGAAGCCATTCTCGGGGTTCTGCCTCCGCCGCCGTCTCACGACCACCGTATACAATAATGAAGTAAAGTGATACGCCGCCGATAGGATGGGACGCCGCAGCCGCCGCTGCTAGTCGTCGCGCTTGACTTCAGTCACCATCCAAGCAACCATCATCATCATCTCTCATGTTTTCGCCTCCTGTTCTCGACCACCACCATTGCTTGCTCCAATAAGTTTTCCTACCCAACCGCCGAGCAGCGGAGGCGAATGGTGCCGGCTAACGGACATAACTACGGCACCAGTGGATGTTGCAGACGGCGCAAAAAACAAAACTCACGTTCGAAAACATAAATGCGCGCGGCCACACACATAACGGGTGTTGGTGTTGCGAGCGAGAGATGTGCGCCACGCTCGCTACTTTAGCCCAATTTATGGTACGAAGCAAAGCACCGGTGTGCACCTTACACACTAATCAACACATTTGCGAATGTAAAAATTGAAAACAAAAAAATGGGGAAGAGCTTTCTGGGCCCCGACCACAGGTGCGTAAGGATTTGTCCCGGTTCACGGCCGGTTGTCCTTTTGCGCCTTTGCACCACCGTTTTGAGACCGTTAACCCGTTTTCACGAAACGTTTCACGTGTGTGTGTGTGTGTCGGGGGTTGGTCGATCTCGTTAGTCAGCTGGGCGGGTGTCACTCATGGGAAATGATAATAATGGGCTTCCTCCGTACGATCCCCTCCGCATTGTGCTCCCCGCGAACGGAACCGTTGTGATGATGATTTGATTGTCTCCGACCGCGCCCTACTTTCGCCGGTCGCCGTGGGTCGCCACTCGCCGGCATGCTCTTCAAATTCGTCCTTCAGCGCGGGACTCGACTCGGGACAACGCGATGCGCTGACAGCAGCGCGATGAGATGAGGTGCTGAATGGCGTGAATCGAGTGTCCCGTAAACACATTATCTACTGGTGTGTGCCGGCCAGCCAACGATGGTGGTAGCATTGGGCCTGTCACTTTTCTGTCAAAATAGAAAACCACCGCCTGCTCCACTCAACGCCGTTTCGATTTACATGCTCCATGTTGCGGGGAGCAGATCGCGCAATTAGATTAACGCAGCTCGTGGTTATCAGCTACAGTGTTCGAGTGTGCCTGCGGGTGTGCCTGTGTGCGCGAAGGGCATGGGGGGGTAATTTAGAACCCCCACTTTCCGAAAGCAATTCACCGCCCCGCCGTTCATCATCGTTGGCGGTTAAATTGAAAAGGAAGGATGTCGTGACATGCTATGATTAACGTGTGCACGAATGCGCTTTACGTCACTGCGCGAGGGTTCCCGAAATTATCTGTCCTTTTATATTCCCACCGGGCAAAATGTGTCGTGCAACCTCTGCATATCCCTCTTCATTGATCTCTGCACTAGAAATTGTGCAGAAGCGTTTCAGGCTGAAACGCTTCATCAACGCTTTAGTGGTGTGTGTGTCCCCCGACCCCTCTTCATCCAGTACCTTCCCCCTTCCACCCCGCCATAGCCCGCCCGTTTCGGATCTAAATATACTCGACAAATTGGGTTAAAATTTTAAAACCTTTATTTCTCACAAATCGTATAACACTATAAAAACACCACTAAACCTATCACGTGCACATCACTATACTCCTCCAGCGTCCTACGTCATCATTTCACGCGCTTCCTTCTCGGGATGGGACGTTGCTCAGCTCACTTCGTTGTACCTGTAATTGGAAAAAAAGGACCCGTGAACACTTTAAACACTGCACAATTGTTAAAACACTGCCACAATACTTACTTACAAACATTTACGGCATCCTCCTGAAGCTGCAATAAGCAAAAGAAACAGATTATTATACGAAAACTACGCAACTCTGCGCGTACATGACGAGCGATCTTTGGTCACTATTATCGCCAAAAATATCTGCAATACTTACCAGATTCTTTCGGAGATACCTTCTGCAGACATTTGGCGAACTGTAAACATAAAAATAGCACTGAATTAAATGAAAAAACACCACTTTTTAACGTACTTACTTTACTGCGACTTGCTAAGATGCCATCAGCGCCGGGATCACAACAAACCGAACTGACAGTTGAATGGCCAACGCACACACATACACCTCGTTGGGTATCATCGTTCAATAAGTCCCGAGACTAGCGTAGAGATGGCGCTAATAATGCCATTTATATACCAAGGGTAAGAAGTACCAGCCTTCAGACAAGATATAATTAATTGTAAGATGTCATACAATTTGATGTAATTCGAAACATGACATAGTTATTTCATTTACTTCATAGTTTTTCATAGTTTTAATTTGAAACATTTCATAGTTAGTATCGGGACTTATTACACGAAGTGTTATGTCCACGGAGGCCGCGCATGCGCACAAACCACGCGTCGATTCGAAGAGCGAGAAAGGAAAAACATGCTCGAAGGAGCGAATGAAATGGCAACACCCGGTGTTGCGCTGGGTCTGTGACAGAGTGAGGTTGTCGGCTCGAGGGGGTAGGAACGGGGGAAAATATCGCGCGACGGACGAATTTTTGAAACGCTTTGCCCGCGGGGAAGCACTCCATTCGTCATCCGTCGCCCGGTGGCCAACCGCACCGTGCTGCAACAGCGCAGCTGGTTTGGAATTTATTTTTGTTTAGTTTTGCGATGTTTTTGTTGCGCCGCCTTCGTCATTCGTCATTCGTCATCGTTAAAATAGCGTTTACGAGCGACGGATGACGGATGAACGGTTTACGGTGGTACCGATCGTGGGAAGCCCGTTCGCCATAAAAGGGAATGATCGTAACGATCGACTGCAAATTAACTCCGCAGATTTGATTTGATGCTTGAACCCTTTATTTGCCGTTTATGTTTCATCACAAATTTATAAAAAATTCATGAATTCTCATTCTCATTAACTCGATCGATCTCTTCTTCAATTATCTGTCAAACAATTGAAAGGCGGAAAAAACTTTTCGATAAACGAGTCTTGTTGGATTAAGTGACTCATAAATGGCACAGATTGTATACTTGTTTAACTTGCCGCATCTTTCAACATCTTTTGGTTCATAAGCTTCGAACGAACCGAAGGAACTCACTGAACACTGAAGCACTAAAATATGCAACGGTGTAGCAAAGCAGCTCTTAATGGACTCGAAAACGAAACCATTTTTAACAGACTCGCATTGATCGTTCCAGTGATGCTCTAATCCAAACCACCGAAACAAAATATGCCCATCTATATCACATTTCGTGCGTTTTAATGCGCAGAACCTTCGTTGATGGTGTTCCCCGGTTGCTCTTGATCCTCAAAAATTAGCTTTCATTAAATTAATATTTACGTCGCCAACGAAGATCTCGGGTGGGCGGGCAGACCGAAAGAGCCAAAAAGCGAGCGATTTATCTGGCGAAGCGGTGATGGGTAAAATCCGGATTTTCTACCGACCGGCCTCAAGTCCAATCAAGTCCGAACCGCCCATCGCCCCGTCGTGGGTATAATAATTTAATCATTCGGGCCATGTGGATTCCATTCGCGCTTGAGATCTCCACGCCGGATCTGCTCGACGAATGGAATTTCCAGCTGACCCGAAACGGGTGACGCTCGGCCGAGCTCGGCCCGCCCCGTGTGGCAAGGAGTGCCGAAGGTTCTGGGGCAGCCATAGGTCATTAATCTAGCCGGGGCCACTTCAGCTGGCGCCAGTCGTCGTAACTGAAAGTGTTTGGCATCCGGCTTGAAGATGTGCGTATTTCCCGGGAAGAAAAGCCGACCCGTTTCGGTACAGGCTGGTGCCGGTTGTCTGGTCCTTCAATTCGGCCAGCCATTCGCCCGCAGAACGACAACGAGACAGTGTCGGATAGCTTGGAACATTTCAAGAGGGCGGCCAGCAGGTTGCAACCCTGACAACCGAGAATCGGTTACGGATGTTTGTTTATTTTCCACTTCACGCAGATCAGCTTCCAACGATTTCCATTACCATCAAATGGCCGAGGTACGGCAAAGATTCGATTCAGTCGAAGGAGAGAAGCGCCGAGCGTCTTCTGCCAGAGGAATTCAACCGTGGGGCGCGAACCGAGGCCTTTCTTTTCGATTTGTCAACACACACACCGTGGTCGGCCGCAACATGCGGCGTTACCCTATAATATACAACCCTATAATTAACCACTTCCGACGATCGGTTGACAACGGGGAACAAACTCGACGGGACAGAAGCTATGCTCGATCGGCGGGTACGGGCGAGCGGCGTCCGGCAGCAACAACAAATTCGAATCGAATACTTGGCGCCACGCTGCCAGGCGGTTAAAAATATGAATTTGAAAACGTGTCAAAAAACTGCGAAAAATACAGTATCACCGAGTGGCACCAAGATGAAGCTGGCCCCCAAATCGGTTGGCGATAAGTTAAGATGGGTAGCAAGGATGCAATAAAAAAGACATAAAACATTGGAATGTGACACCTTTTTTCGGGGCGACAGGGAGAGAAGGTTAGAGTCTTCTAGTTTTTGGAAAATGGTTTAGCTTCGTGCAACCCGCTACCAGCCTGGAAGTGTTTTCTATTTGCCACTCTACGTTTGAACTCGTACCATGTGCTCAGAATTGGGTCACGGGTTGGCCAGAAATAGCTGATTAATTGTGGCGTTTTTCGGTGTACTGCAAAAACGAGCGAAACGAATTCTATATTAATATTTCCTGAAGGTTTCTTATTATCCATCGAAACGGTGACTCGCAGGATGAATATTTTTGAGTTTGTTTCTGATTTTTTAAATTTTTTAATTTTCCTACAAACCATAACTTTGGGTGTGTTTCTTGTTTTATTTCGTCTACCTCTAAAAGCTTTTTCCGTATCGGCGTTCGTTTTGGTAAACAAAAAAAGCTATCAACAAGTGAGCAATCTGCATAAAGTGCTTACAATGTGGTCCGGGGCCCGAATTCGAGCCATGGGAACGCCAAGTTGACTTCCGGGCCCGGGAAGCAATTGTTGCTGTCTTGATCACGTTTCTCATGTCACACCGCACGGCCACACTTTGGCACGTAGCAAAGTGTTTCGGGTTTTCATTATTTTTGAAACACGATTTCAAATTCTTCGCCACTTTATGATGATAAATCGAATCCATATTTTCATACATGATCGTACAAGATGGCGCGCTGCTGCTCACCACGTGTGAGAAAAAGCGATGGACACAGATTAAATTGGCGAGGAATAAGTGTGTCCGCGGTCGCGACAATCTAGTGGCCGTTCCCGGAACATGTTTGGTTGCGCTATCCCGGCAAGATTGTTTCTTGATGTCGCAACAGGTGCTTGTTCGATGGAAGAAAATGATTTTTCACTGTTCAACCGAACGCTCCCTGGCCACGCGGGCCCAGTGTTTCTCGATCCTATTTTTAATTGTTGACTCAGGCACAAAATATTCCGAATGTTATTGTTTCTCACGAGTGCGGCTGTTTGAGGTAGGCGCAACTTCCCGTTTGCCGATGGCTATTTGACATGAACAAATGATCCACCATCGATCGAACGGGAGAATACAGAGAATATTTAAACAAATCATTCGTTTGAAAGATTGAAAGTACCTAGAACTCGGCAAGACATTGCGGAAGTTTGCATTTTATTTCCATTTTACGTTGGCAGCTTAGTTCATCAACTGATTTACAACAACATAGTTAAACTGTAAATCAAGTTTTGCCACATCTTGTCGGCTTGCAACTGCTGGACTGCGTTAATGGCTGGCCGTTTTCTAAACAAACAGATGAACTAATTTTGCCAACCAAATGCTCCACTCGCACTCGTCGCCGCCAAGGTCCTTCTTCAACCCTCGTCGATCGCGCTCTGTTAGTGACATTCAATTTCATGCCCCATTTTATATCTACAAATGCATGGAAGATACACATGGCACAGGCACAGGCCAGACATGGTTTCATTCCACCGAAGGTCGATCAGCAGAAGATCCTTCATGTTGGTAATAGTCAAACACCGCGACCGTTCCGTATCTTGAAGTCCT
>NW_026454769.1:0-6301 GCF_943734635.1 Anopheles cruzii | reverse complement strand
CCAAGATCAGCTGACGAAATGAAGTGCTTCTCTTCTTATTGGACAACAACCGCTGAACGGTTTTAGCCTGCACCAACCAGCGACAATGTTAATCTCTAATACTCTTTCTAAACGTTCGTTTTCACGGGCCGGGTTGTTAGTCCCGCGCCAACCCCCCTGGAACGCCGGAATCGGGAATCGAACCCATGGCCAGCTGCGATACAGGGACGAGCGTTACCGACTGCTCCTATCACCGGGGGCCCATTGCCTCTGGGGCGAAACAGAGTTCGCCGGGCCTGCTAGTAAGGATTAAAAGCGTACGATGAAGAATTCACAAAACGAATCTGCTGAAAGAGCAAATGATATTGAAAAAATTTTCGACATAAGTGGAGCAGCCGTCAACTAAATAATCAAGGATTATGAAACCGAAGGTCGTGTTCATCGCATTAAAGCTGGTGGGCGTAAGCAATCAACTTCAAAACAAGTTCATTAACATATGGTGAATATCTTGAGCACAAACCCTCAACTTAACCTCTTTTCGCTAATCTTTCGCTGTATTTATCGTTAATTTATCGCATCCGATGTTGGTGTAAAACCCATCAGAGCATTTGCGATGTGTTCCATTTCCAAGAACGCCATTTTGGTGGACTATTTCAAACAATTTCTTAACTCACGAAACGGCTACAAATGTGGCCCCAAGTGTAGCCCGCCCCTCTGCAACGCTTTTCTGTTTTGGTGGCGTTGTTGTTGTTGAACCTGAAATTGGAAACCGCGACGGGCGAATCCCAAACCAAAACCGACAAGAACCCGGCCCGGTCCGGGACAAAGCCCGTCCGAAGACAGGCACGGCAGAAGAGAGTTTGCAATGAGCATTGCCGTTTCCCCTCCCGCTTTGCAGGCCACTCACTGGAATCTCGCTGGAAACTGGTCCCACGGCGATGTGGTGCTTCTCTCCGCCAACCCGCCCCCCCCGGACTGAGCTGCCCCCGAAAATTAACAACCCCCCGCGAGGGCCATCGTTCCCGCAAGTGGCTCGTAGCGAAGATGCGAGAGGTGCTGATGATGCCGATGGCGGCGGCGGTGGACAGTTGATGGGACAGACCACAAGCGAAAACATCTTACGCTAGGTTATGGATGGTTGCGGACCGCGCAACCGCCGAGTGGTTCTCCCTTTTCGGGTCTTTCTTCGTCCATCGGAGGGCCCGCTTGATGATGTGCTTGTGGTTTGTTGTTATGGTCGGCCGGTTCAGCCATTAAGGGCGAGGAGGACTTTATCGTTTAACGTTACGTTCTCGGTCAAGATGGATCGCACTTCGTATCTCGAGTTCCTCCGATTTTTTTTTTATGGATTCTTCTTTCTATTGATTAATAAACTATTGCTTACTCAGTTCTCGGGTTGTTGACAAAAAGGAACGATAAAATTCAAAACACTTGACCACCTTTTAAGCTTAAATGGCCACAGAGCAGTGAACTGAACAGAGCTGAACACACACCAAACCACCACAGTCTCCGTAAACAATCTAATGATTTCGTAGGATTTTTTTCCCGGCTGTCCATTGCCAGAGCGAGAGCATCGACGGGGCGGGGGGGAGCATAAAACTCCCCTGCAGCACCGACCGAGCACCGAGCGGAGCCCGAACTTGATTCCATCAAATTACGTGATAGTATTTCGTAATAATTAAAATAGCACGAACGCAAAACCAGAACTCACGGCGTCCCGGGGGCCGACTGGCGAGCCACCCCGAGGGGGAAGGCAGGGTGGCTGGTTTCCGTTTGATAAACGCCGGAACGCCGGCCGGCGGGCCTGGATTGGAAACGGTGGGAATTAAAGTACAAGCAGCATAGCTTCTGGTTTCCGAGGCCGCGCTCCGCGGACGAAACCACAGCACCACGAAACGGGGAGCACTTATTCGATCGCCATAGGATCCACCATCGCCGGGACCCCGCCGGGAGAGAACGAGAGAGAGGCGCGATGATGACGACGAAACAAAAAATAACACGCACACTGCAGCGCTTAAACGTGAACATCCCGCAACCGGGGCCGGAAGATGACAGCGCGCGCGCGGAGAAAATGACTTCAAAAAGTAAGACGTGCGCACCGGGCGAAAAACGCTGCCAACCTCCCGCGGTCCGCCATCCGTCCCGCGGGTTGGGCTGGGAAGAAAAAGGGGACGAAAAAAAACAAATACACAGAGAGAGAGAGAGAGAGAGCCCGGGTTGCCGATCGGCCGGGACCGGGAATCCATTATATAAAATTACACCAGTTTTAAACTGGGGCTCGGTGGGCGAGGGGACTGGTGCGTCGCTGCGATAAGCCTACCCCCCACCAGCCCCCAAAGCCCGGGGAGCGGTGGCAAAAACACGGGCACGGGCCACGGCGGCGGCGCGCATAAATAAGAAGCACCAAGAAGAAAAACACAACGACGGGCTCAATAATAGTTTCAAAACTCTCCGCAACATAGAGCGGGTTATGCTTTACGCAACAAAAACAACAACCAACCAACCCGTGAGGCTCTAGGCCTCACATCGGAACGCATCTCGGGATCGCAAAAAAATCGCCCAAGCAGCCGGGGCCGGCCGTTAAGATGAATTGAGCGAAATGATAAAACGTGAACGCGGGCCAAAGCGATAGAAAAAAAAGCACGAAATCGATAAACGACGGAAGATAACGTTGAACGAAAGCGACAGACAGAGTAAGAGAGAGAGTTAAAAGATGTTGCAGATAGACCGGTGAATGTGAGCAAACAGTTGCTTCGGGAAAGAGCGCAAATACTTTTATCGCAAACAACACTAGAATAGGTGGCAAAAACGCTAGAATGCATTTAAATTTGTTCACTTCCGGCCCGGACGCGGAGTGTGTTTTGCGAAAAGCCCCAATTTATGCAGTGCCCCCGGTTGAGCTATTCTCGAGCTGATAGGGTTTAAATTTTCTATTGGTTTTTTAGTTAATTAATATATTTATTTATTTCGTAGACAGAGTCATTAGGGTGCGTAGCCAACTTACAGGTATACAATGGAAAAAAAAACATTAGAATTCAATGGATTTTGTTCGTCGACTCATCACTATGGCTTGGGTCTATCATCATGATGAATATTATAGTAGCCTTTTAGACCAGCTGAAGGAAAAAATCCGTGAAAAAAGGCTCGGTTTGCAGATGAAAAAAATCCTTTTTCTTCAGGACCACGCACCGTGTCACAAGAGCATTTTGACGATGGCAAAAATCCTTGAAGCATCCACCGTATTCACCAGATTTGGCCCCCAACGACATTCATCTGCTTCCAGACCTAAAAAAAATGCATGCGTGGAAAGCTCTTTTCATCAAATGATGATAACAACCAAGGAAGCGTTTTTTGAAGACCTTCCAGTTTCTCACTTCAGGGGTGGAATTTATAAATTGGAGTCTCCTTGGGACAAGTGGATTGTTGTTCAGGAAGGCCATACTGAATAATAAAGTGTATTTCAAACCAGAAAATTGTGTTTTTCTCATCGAACCGCAAAACTGATTGAAGCGTCTGGCACGTAACCCAAAGAGTAACGGGTGAGAGAGCGTCGGCAAGTCAATGCATAAGGCCGAGATTTAGAATGCGATTTAAAAATGATTTGTTTCTTTAATTAACGTAGTAATAATACCGGACGTAGATACTAGGTTGTATACAAAGTTTTGACGTTCGATACCATAGGGCGCAGCTACGAGCCTAATTTTTTTTTGTTATTTTGGTACACTCTTCAAATGAACGTATGTGAAGTTTCATTTCAATCGGTCCCTTAGTTTTTTTTTACAAGTCATTTAGTATCGACATGTCAAAATAGTTTTTTACAATGGAAAAAATCAAGTTTTGTGCAGTGATTAATTTTTATTTTTGAAAGGTTTAAAGGCAAAGGAAAATTATGAACGGATGTTGAAAGTGTATAAGGACTCTTTACCTTTAATTAGGTGGTTAAAAGGGGCGGTTATGAGTTTCGACGTGGTCGTAGTAGCCTTCAAGACGATCCATGTCAAAAACGTCAAAAAACAGACACAACATCGGAAATCGTAGAAAAAATACAGGATATCGTTTTCGAAAATCGTCCAATCACTGATAGAAATTAAGTACAATACCTAGCCAACTCATTGAGCAGTATAACCAATATTTTGTCTAAAGTTTTGGGTTCGAGAAAGCTGTTTGTACAATGGGTGCCGCATTCGCTAAAAACGCATTCGAATGCATCTTTCTTGACAACATTTAAAGCGTTTTCGATAGGATAAAGTGGTTTTTGTGCATTGAATCATCACTATGGATGAGACTTGGGTTTATCACTATGATCCTGAATCAAAACAAGAGGTTAGGGAGTGATATGAACCTTTTTCTTCAGTTCCGAAACGAGTTCGTCCAGAAATTGCCAAAAAAGATGTTAGGATCAGTTTTGTGGAATGCGAATGGAATTTTGCCAGCGGATTACTTGCAAAATGATAAAACAAATAATTTTGATTATTTTTGTAATATTTTAGAGCAACTGAAAGCGAAAATTCGTGAAAATAGACCCGGTTTGCAGAAGAAAAACAACCCCTTTTCATGAGGGCAACGCACCCTGTCAGAAGAGCATTTTGAAAATGGCAAAAATCCATGAATTAAAGTACGAATTGTTGTAGTATCCACCCTATTCACCAGATTTGGCCCTTAGCGACTTCCATCTGTTTTCAGACCAAAAAAAATCATGCGTGAAAAGTGTTTTCCATCAAATGATGACGTCATAACATTTGTAAAAATTATTTTGACATGTCGATTCTAAATGACTTGTAAAAAAAACTAAGGGACCGATTGAAATGAAACTTCACATACTTTCAAATAAAAAGTGTACCAATATGACAAAAAAAATTAGACTCGTAGCTGTGCCCTAAGGTATCGAACGTCAAAACTTAGTATACAACCTAGTAAATATTGTCCGCAAATGTGCTGTGCTCTGTTCGCACGGATGGTGTTCACCTTTCATACTCTTTCAGCAGGCTTACGACAGTGTTTCTTGATAATGCTTCCCGTCTCTGGTCTCAATTTTCCATTTTGTTTGGACGTGGATCATTTAAGTACCATTCTGGCACTGAATTCTGCATTTTTAGCACTTCGAGACATCCAGCAAAGCTTTTCTGTTTTGCTTAAACCGGCATTTGCACAACCCTTTTGGTCGAAAAATATTTTCTACATTATTTGGCTGACAGGATTAAAATACTTTTATGTTTTATGCAGAATTAGTCCCCCCGCTTGTTGCGTTCGTGAAAACGAGAATACTGCAAGCAAGAAGCTGCTTGGCTTGTCTAATCTGCCGCGTTTAATGTTGCTGCCGGGGCCTCTTTGAAAATTCCTTTTCAATATCGAACAGAGTACGCGCACCACTTTTTGTTCTTTTACTGGTTTACTTCATGGCGATTTTTTAATTTGCGTAGCAATAAGAGCTGAGGCAGTTTAGAGCCGCGCGGCGCGTCCCACAGCTGGCCGCGTGGTTTGCTGGCCCTCACCTGCCTGGGCACCGTGATCGCCAGGACGCTCAAGCCCCAACGGCGGTGTTATTTTTGTATCATAATGTAACAGTTAATGATGGTGATTCTCCTCGGTGCTACTAGAATTGCTTCCCCTCGGGCGGCGAACAGCAAACAGAGAGCCCGGCACGATCGCACCGAAGCGTGTGCCGGGCCATGCTGTGCCTGGCACACCAAATTGTCAAATCGATCGCACAAAAAGCCGAGCCAGTAAGAAAGAACCGAGAGACGGCTAGCAACACGGACGGGAGATAACGGGAGGCTGGAGCCTACACACAACAAAAGGCGTACAAAATGATGATTGACGGTTGCCGGCGGTCGCCGTCATTTGCTACCAAAATGCTTCCAACGGCAACCTGACCACCCCGATCCCGGTGCACGGCTGTCAGATCGATCTAATGCAGGTCGTTAGGCGTTTTTCCTCTCAGATCACGGTGTCTTTTTTGCTCTAGCTCTCCCGCCTCTTCGTAGGGTTTTCGAAGGTTCCTCGCAGGGGCCGTGCATTCCTCCACGCGGCCCGAACACACCTGACCACACCGCCGAAGAAGACGACGCCATCTTGCCACTCCGTGACTCGACGGTCAACGAAAACGGGACCAACAAAAACCGGCGGCGAACCTGGAAAACCCAATTCCCCGCGGGTACCTTATTCCTGTCCTGTATTTTTTCGTTCAGATCGCCACCCCTAGGCCATCGAGAGGCTGCGGCCATCACAGGCCATTCCGCGGGGCGAGCCCACTGGCTTCACCCACCCGTCATTTGCGGCTCCACTTTTCTTGTTCGGTCGTTTCGTTTCGTTTCGTTTGTTG
>NW_026454768.1:0-6313 GCF_943734635.1 Anopheles cruzii | reverse complement strand
ATGAGTCAAGTGCAAGTACAGTCCGATCATAAATTTAGCTTCAGGACTGTTCCCAGGAAAAAGGATCCTAAAAAGGACGCTAGCAGCCTGAGAAAAACCGTTACAAACCGAAGCATCGAACAGGTCAGCAACAGATCAGGGAAACAATATTTGGCTCTTTCACTCATAAGCAAGTGATCATCTAAATCCACGATGCACAAGAAAATAGAACGGCCTTTCTGATTGGCTAAACCCAAACCATGTAACCATATATAATCCTAAGAAACCTTAGAATAAAGGGTCAGTCAGTTATCAACATTAGCCTACGCAACCCAAACGTGTCCTCGTGTAATTTGTGTAGCTAGGTAACCGTCCGTTCGTGACTTAGTTTTCCGACCTCGAGATCCTCCGAGAAAGGTACTAAGGAACGAGACCCACTTCCCTACTCCAATACCCAATCAACCCCAAACTTTCCCCACACCCGCGGCTAGCCTCCATACGGAGACCGGCAAACGCCTTAGCGCGAGACCCGCTCTAGTCGTCGCTAACCGCGAAAATCCCGTCCACCCACTCCTTTCCCACTCCCTTCCTTTTTGTGCGGACGACGCGACAACACTCCCCTTTGGCCCACCTTCGCGGGCCAAAATTGTCAACGCCGCGCCGCTACACTCTTGGTTAAGATATTATTGTCAATTAGGCTAAGTTTGCCCGTTGACGGTTTTTTATGAATAAATAAATAAATAAATAAATAAATAAATCTCTGTTTGTCAGCGTAATTGAATACACGATTGTACTGGCTAACAAAGATTTATTGTGGCCATTCTTTCGGGGTTTGGTCGTGGTTTTTGACAATCTCAATGAATGACTGAACCTCAAATAAAACCCCTTTTTTGTGATCGACTTAAACGCTGCAACGAAACAAAGTAAAACTGTCGATTTACTATTTGAAATAAGAATTATAGCCAATCAAAAATATTTCTGCAAGCCACTACAATTGGATTGTCGAATAACAGTTTTCATGGCATTCTGATTTTTTAAATCTCGAGAATTGATTGGAAATTGTCCGTCAGTCACATTTAGTTAGTAATGGGCATGTTCCAGAAATTACACTCCCCGGAAATTGCACACTGTTTCGTCATAAATATTTCGAACTCCTCACGTCAATCTAACACTATAATAAGAGTGTCATTCTTATGAAAACTTAAGCAAGGCGCATGTAGTTTAAATGTGATGTTCTGTTCAGAAATTTCCACAGTGTTGTATATTGTGGGTCTGCAGACAGTGAACTCTTCTGAAATGGAGCATACTGATGGTTTTTTAACCCTTCCTTACCTTCGCTACTGTGGTATTTACCGAGAGATGTCCAAGCTGAAGAAACTTCGCACAATAAATTGTTCAGCAGTTTTGTTTGTGTTCATGATTTTGCAGTCGATATACGTTTTGCAAAATGTGGAAGATTTTCTTTCGATCTGCGACGTAATTCCAACATTGGTAGTGGGATTAGTGGCTATTTGCAAGCTGTGCATCTTTGTTTTAAAGCCAGCAGCCATATTCTCTCTGATCGACTCATTCAAGATGCTCCAAAAACACTCGAACGGCGAAAAGCAAAAGTTATTCCAGAGGAGCAGTCGTTTCCATGCCAATCTCACCAAGGTGTACATAATGGGCGCATTGATTGTGGGTTGGTTTTATATTTTGAGTGCTGTTGTTGCTGGAGTTCGGCAATCCATAGTTGAGGAAAAATTACGTTTTTTTGCACCTATGGCGTACGTATAACATTCTCCACTCTCAACCACTAATTCTAATAATTGCTCATGCTAACCACCGTTTCATTGCAGTTTTCCACATAACTATCAACATCCGGTTGTTTTTGTGGCAACTTTACTGTTCAACTGTGACTCAATTCACATGAGCATTTTTATAAATGGTAGTGTCGACACGTGCTTTTCAGAACTGGCTACTAACGTAGCCATCCATTTCAACATCATACAGGATCGTGCAAGATCGATTGATTTTTCAAAACACACGCAAAATGACCTACAGGATGTCATCCATTACCATATGGATTTGCTGAGCATATGCTCAAACGTGAACAGCATTTTTCAGCACACAGTATTCTACCTGTTAATGCTGGACTCGGTGCTGTTGTGCGTAATTGGTTATCAATTTGTACTTTTCATGAAAACGCCTCGTGTTGTTATGCTGCTTTCTATGGCGTTTGTAATGTTATTACAAGCAGTAATTTACACCTACCATGGTTCCAAAATGCACGATGAGGTACGCCTAGATCTGTATAGAAATTAACTAACTAACTAACTAACATTTCAATAATTAAGAGCTTACGAGTTGCTGACGCTTTTTACCAAAGCAATTGGTACGAGGGAAGTTTATCCATGAAGAGAAAACTACTTTTTTGTATGATGCGAGCTCAGAAACCTGTCGTCACTAAGGGTGGTTTTATAAAAGCAACATTACCTACTTTGAAAAAGGTGAGATACCGATTGACTTTAAACAAATAATGATGGCTTTTGGTAACGATTTGTGTATTTTTCAACAGATGTTAAACTCAACTGGTTCTTACATCACTATGCTACTGTCTTTAGACACTAATGTTGCAGCAGAACAGTAGTAGCACCCGAGAATTCCGCTTGATCGACATGATCGTTGTTCGCTTACTTAAAACAATATTAGGAAATTTGAATCTTCAAATACGATTGGGCCGAATTTAATAAAACACACTTTTTGCATAAATAGACAGAACGCATAAACACACCAAAGTAGAATGTTTAATGTTGCTATTGTGTTACGGTCTGTTCAAATATCTAAAGATAACACCAGAGGTGGCAAGTAGGTTTAAGTGTAAATTGAAGGATAGTAAACAATTCTACTGTATTCATTGCACACTCTAAAGTGATACTGTGTTGTAAGTATAGTCTCTGTTTTTGCACTCAACTGTTTCGACAATTGTTTTTCTCCCGAACGCGTATCTCGTGAAGAGGATCTCTGTGACCGCCATGGCTCACACACCTCTACATATCATACATCGCGACGCGAGAAGCGTGCGTGTGTGTGTGACATCGAGCGAAAAGGTTGATGTCAAAAAAGTAGCCATTTTAGAAAATCAAAACAGAGTGAAAATATTAGTACTGTGCACCAGCGGATAAAAGCATTTTGCATGGAGCAAGATGTTTTAAGTTTTTATCAGTGTAAAGTTTAGTGTCTTTTCAACTCAAAAGGCGGACGAGATTATTGGGCAAGGTATGATTTTCTAAAATGGCTACTTTTTTGACATCAACCTTTTCGCTCGACGTCACACACACACGCACGCTTCTCGCGTCGCGATGTATGATATGTAGATGTGTGTGAGCCATGGCGGTCACAGAGATCCTCTTCACGAGATACGCGTTCGTAAGGAAAACAATTGTCAAAACAGTCGAGTGCAAAAAGAGAGATTATACTTACAACACACAGTATCACTTTAGAGTGTGCAATGAATACAGTAGAATTGTGTAATATCCTTCAATTTACACTTAAACTCTACTTGCTACCTCTGGTGTTATCTTTAGATATTTGAACAAACCGTAAAGGCCCGTTTACACGTAACGATATATCTGAACGATGCCTTGTATGAGACCAATCATAACGATATATCGTTACGTGTAGACAGCAAAAAAGTACCAATTTGCTTGTATACGACCATAGTTTCAGATCAAAAAAATTGAATGCGCCGAGCATCAATTTCGGTCCAATGGATCCAATTTCCATACATGTGTGCCTGTGTTGACGGTGGTTTGGCATGTTGTTTTGAATGTTTTTAAAGCAAAAGTTTAACGTGAGAATAATGGCTTCGCTTTAAAAGCCATTTCCTCGACCACTGGGACTGATAACCCAAGGAGCAACTATGTCCGATACAGAGTCCGATGGACGGTCCATCGGACACTCTCGGACAGTCCTTTGGACGGTCCGAAAGACGGCAAAATTAAGCAGCTTTGCAGTCCTTTGGACCGTCCAACGGACTATGCTCGGGACTGCAAAACGGCCTATTGTCAAAAAAGCTCATTTTATAGCTACAAAAGCTCATTATGGCAAAGCTTTGTTAAAATTATAGCTCATTTCAAATAATTAAATCTATTATAGCAAAAACCAGTAACATTATTTTTCATTAGTTATTTATTTATTTATTTTAAAAATACAAACTTAGTTACGTTACCCAACGACGAACGCACAATCGCCGGGTTTACAATATTATTACTACGCACGTATTACATTACAATCTATCGTTCGAGAGGTGGGTTCGGTTTACCCATCAGATCAACAACAACACTCTGCCAATCGACGATGTTTGCGAATCCGACGAAATAGATGAGTTTGGTGTCAGAAGCGGTTTGTGCTCCGTTAGTACACTCCGTTGCATCGTCCATCGTCCTTAGGGCAGGTCCAGGCGCCTACCCACCTCTGTGTTTATGTAGTACGCTTTGCTGCCCGCCGTTTAGACGCTTTGCTGCCCGCCGAGGTCCCACACCAAAAAGTGGATATTCTTCCACACGATCTGCGAGGCGCGTTGTTCTAAACAACCAGTTGTGACTATGAACTTATGACAGTTGCGTGGTGCACGTTACGAAAATACGCGGCACGGCGAGTGAATGAGAAACGAGGCAAATGGACACCCGTCACCGGTGAGCGGCTTACGAAGTGGCCACTGGTTATCTGGTAAACTGCGTGCGTACCTCTTCCACGTTCAATCCGATCGCTCGTGTGAACCACCTCGTTCATCAGAAACTGGTACAGAATGGTTGTCTTGTCGGCGTTGTCCAGTCCCATCATGACAGGCTTGTGTTCTAAAACGAAACATAAAGTAAATAAACATTAGCAAGTTACAATAAACATTAGCGCTACAACGGGGAATTTGAACATCAAACGAAAACCATTTTACGGTTGGCCATTTCAGTTTAATGTTACGTTTGACGATCAGTGAATCCATGTGGCCCACAAACGACGATCAGTGTCGCTAAAAAACCAGATTAAACAAACTATGATTGCTTGCTGGCGGCATTTTTTTGGGGTATTTGTCACGGGTTACGAACACCGCGTTTTGGCGTTAACCCACTATCAGTGCTCAAAACAGGTCCCCTTCGTCGCTAACGACCTCACAGCAAAGGGCCCAAACAGTGAGCTGCAACATTACCACTGATCCACTGATTCACAATCCACTAAACCGAACTACTGATTGATAGATTATCTCACGCATGACCGTACAGTTGCTTTGGCGCAGGAATGTCTGCAACACCCTCGCCACGCATAACACGGCTAACTCGGGCCGCGGAGGCTAACTTCCCTTGTCATACCTCTTTGTCCAGTTGGTTGGCTGGGGTACTTAGCAGTGCGCGACATTACGCCATACGGACGACGGCGATACGGTGAGGCGGACTCCGTTCTGAGCAGTGGTTCCCACGGTTGGTTTAACCCGGTCCCGAACTACGAAACCGTGGTAACATAAGTAATTTGAAGACTTCATAAAAATTCCAAAATTTGTTGAAAATGTCGCCGGATCATCAACCCCTGGCAGTTGCTGCGCACATCGTCGTCATTCACTTCCAAGTCATCCAGCACTCGTCTAACCTGCAACTAAATACATTTCTTTACACCTTACTTACCTTTATAATGTTTGAACTGATTCAAAACATATCGCCGCACACCAAATGCTCGTTCCAAAACCAAATGAATGGCAATACACCATTTATTCATGCCGTCGGGTACATGCTGGATCTGGAACGGGTACAGTCGCTGTGTATGTATCTGGCGGCAGCGGTGTTTGGCCGGGTACGCTTGACGACGTTTTTACTATTTGTCGATGGGCCAAGTACGAAGCTAAAATAGAACAAGACATCAATCGGTGCACAAAACTATAATTGTTTAAACGATTAGTTTAACTCATAACACGGAACATCCAACGAACTAAACGAAACGAACTATACTGACCCGTCGTCGCCGTCTACTGCGTAGAATGTTTGGCAAACACACATAACACACACGGTACGATACACCGTTCTAATGTAAACAAACAAGTCTCACAAGCCATAAAATAAGCGTTGTCAAAACGGTCAGCTTTGAAGTGTCCTTTCTGCTGACGATACGGACTCTAATCGTCGTTAGAGTGTCCCTTTTGCCGACGACCGGACTGATTTCTCACATTAACGACGACTATAGTCCGTATCGTCGGCAAAAGGGACACTCTAACGACGACTAGTGTCCGTTTTGGTGTCCGTGTCGTCGGCGTCCGTGTCGGCGTACGTCGGTCGCTGGACATAACGACCCGTTGCTTTCACTATGTCGC
>NW_026454767.1:0-6316 GCF_943734635.1 Anopheles cruzii | reverse complement strand
AAGATAGTCCGCCTCGTTTTTTGGGTTAGGAAAGAATTTCCTAACACTGTGTTTAAGTAAAATAATTTCATTATGAATGTAGTTAGTTTCAAACATACCAATTTATCATTCGAATGTTTTGTCAGAGTACTTCACAAATATTGGACATAATTATCACACAAAAGCAAATTGTTCGGTTTCAACGAAGAGTATTGGAAAATGAGTCATTTGGAAACAGAACATTAATGAAAGATTAACGGTGAGAGCCTAACAATGGAATGGTCGTTTCAATTGATACCATATTTTTCTTTTTTGATTAAAAAGGAGCATTTTTGGTGAAAACAATCACTTAACTGATCACCCAGTTCTTGTTTCATTAGACTGAACCAAATTGCTTGTATTTACGCATCGCTTTTCATTTTCATCAGATGAATAAGTACACTAATACGAACCACAACAAAAAACACGGTTTAGTATAGTCACACGGCTAGACATTGTAACTAGCCCTAACTGTTTTCTTTGTGTCCTGCGTGAATGTAAATGTGGCACAACGCGTCACGCATGTCATTTGAGTCAAACTGGCACCGCACGCCATTTGACACCATTTGATCGGATGCGTCAAAAGCAACGTTGCGGAATGCTAACTTTCTCGCAACCTTTGGCCACTACCGATCCAAAGACCTTGCACCCACCGTCTAGGTATCGCACGGCGAGTGCAGTGCCAATTGCCAAACAGCAAAAAATCACCGAATCGTGTCTACCGACGCAGTGTTCGGACGCTAACCGTGTGTACGACTCCGACTGGTGCTTTTATTGGTACTTTTATGTCTCAGCCTCGCCCGGGTTAGGCCAACCGGGGCACGATATTGAAAACCGAGGGCGACAAGAGAGAATTTCCAATAAAAAATGGAAAACCACTAACCGCCATTACGTCGTCGTCGTCGTCGTCGTCGTTGGCCACCGGATTCCTTAGCAGTGGCGATGAAAATTGAGATTCCCTTTATCACTCCCTCGGATTGCGCTCTGCTGTGATGGTTTGTTTTCTTGGGTCCCGGTGGTTGCTTTCCGGCGCTACCGTGCGATCACAAGACATGGGATCTGTATTGTCTTACGCCGGAGCACAGGCGCTGATGGAGGCGCATGGTGGCCCGTGGCTGGTGGAACGACTTTCCTCCGCTCGACGGCGGAAACCCCGGTGAGCCAGGAGCCAGTTTTCAATTTCTAATAGCACCAGAGATCCCCTGTCGACCCTTGTACGGGTCGGGCCACTGCTGCTGCTGCTGCTGTGGCCATGAAAGCAGAAACATGCAACGATCGCATATCGGTACAGTCGTTCGAAGACATTCAAGATTCCCGGAGGAAATTGGCCATTCCGATGGGTTTTGCCGTTTCGTCTCACCATGAATGGCAAGTGAACCAAGTGTGTGGTGTAGTGTTTTAATTTTCCAAAAACACCAGTGTGACCTCTTCCAGAGGTTCCTGAGTATTAAGTGTATAAAACTCGAGTAGTACGGTTCGGCGTTAAGAAGCAGCCGCATTTTGTGGCCCAATTGTGGCACTACCAACGGAACCAAATAGAGCTTCGTAAGTTGAACAAGTATTTTCTGTCGAGTAGCATCAGAGACCCGACCAGAGACAAAGTCTCACGGCTCGAGATTTGGGCAATGTAAATTCCTCGTAATTTAAATAAATGTTGACACTACCATCACGGTGAACCGGAAAAATCAAAACTAATGCGAATTTTGATTGCCTACGCCGGTAAAAGTGGCCGCTTCCTTCCGTTCCTTTCCGATGCCAACCGTATTGACATGCCATGCTGCCGAGTGTTGATCGGCCGACCGGGAGAACTTTTACCGGCGGACCGGGATGACGATGGTTTGCAGATAGTTTTCCAACATTTCTTGCCAGTTAAATACCGCTGAGCCAGCGACCGCCTGGTCGGGGCCCACTGCAAACGCAGGAACTATTAGCCCGTGGCGCTCTTTATCTGAACCGGCGGCGAGCGGCGAAAAATCGAAAGGCGAAAAGAGGATAATGGTAGCAAAAACGCTTCGAAGGACACGGAAGTGGTTTTCGAAATCGCTTCGACCCGACGGCTGAGGTCCCGACGGCTATCACATTTCGCTCCTCTTTCGTTTTGCTCGCTCGACATGAATTTTCCATTATTTAAATCAACAAAGAAAATTAGCGAAATTGATTTTATTCAAAATATTTTTATTATATAATTTAGCCCATTTTAGCGCGTCGGTGAGCTGCTTCCTTCCGTGGCTCTCGTTCAACTTCTCGATTCGATTTTGATCGGCACCGTCAGTAGATAGCCCGTGGGATAAGGATATCGTGCGGCTGGCCCCCGACTGGGCTCTTCCTTCCCAGTCCGTTTCGGGAAAGAGCGAAACGGTTTCGTGATTTAAATAAACTCGAACTCGGATAAATAAAACAGGAACCGCACTTTAAGTTCGATAGTGAAACCGTTTTTTCTTCTTTCTTTATATTTTTGTTCGCTTTCCCGCAAAAGTCAATAAATTATTCAACACCCGGCTAATGGCCATTGGCGCCCGTTCGGATCGGCCAACAATTTGCTAGCTCGCGCCGGTCAAGATGTTTGGCCGCGAAAATTCGATTACATCGTACGAAGCTGGCCGATTCGGGTTGCAGGATTTCGCTCTGCCGTGATTTGAAAGTTGCTTGCTTGAGTGCTTGAGGTGCTTACGATGAGGTGCATACATTTGAGATACATTTTAAAGCGAAACACGCTCTTAAAGTCAATACTTTGCAGCCTTTGCCACTCCACGTACGATATTATTCTCAATACAGCCCGTGGCTGTATCAGTACGTGGAAAACGAAACTCTCCACCATCGAGGATCGGGGACGCGAGCGTTCGTCACATTAAAGTGCCCGGTGATTGAAGAAGGTTAATTATTAAACAATCAATCGATGTCTTTCTCCGGCTCGGCCATCGGATCGGCCACGAATCCGGAATGGAGCCCGAGAATCGAAGATAGTTCATTAAATTATCTGCATTTCAGCACACAGCGCACTCTCTCGTCCGCTTGCACCCGGACCCCAGTGCAGTGCAACAAATTGTGATGCTTTCAGCGGGCTGCAGCTCCAGCACCGGCCAGCGAAAGCGATAAAATTCTAATTAGGACTAATAAAATTATCGTCCCGGTGACCCGGCTTGGTCCCGGAGCAAGGTTTGGCGCCTGTTTACTCAGCTTGCCCGTTGTCCGTAGCCTGGCGGCGGGAGGAGTTTTTCTTTCTGCGTCCCCCCGGGGCTCAGGGGCCACAAACAGGATGCCGAACACGTGTGGTGTCCGGATGCACCCGGATGCATTAGTGCCGGAAGACTTTTTCTCCCGATACTGCCCGAGGAAAGTTTAATGTTTGCACTTGCACACACACACACACATCCCGATCTAGATGGTCAGCAGCGGATAGCCGTAGTCGTTCGCCAGAGGAAAACCGGAATTGAATTGAGTTTTCATCAAATTTTCCCGACCAAAGTTTCGCTCGTTTGACCGTTGGATACCGGCCGGGGAATGGGCCGGCTGGCCGGATTTGGTAGCCCTTTCCCGGGTGGACGCTCGCTTGTTCGGGGACGTTTCGCTTTTATGCAAACTAATGGATCCCGGCCGGACGTGCCGGGGTTCGCCATTATCGGTGTGCGATGATGAAAAGGCTTCGGCTGCGCTGCGCCGCGCTGCACTGGGCTGCGCTGTGCAAATGATTTGTTGGCAACATTGACTGTCCGGTGATCGAGCCCATCCGGGCGGGTCTATTGATCAAGCGGCGCAGTGAAGTAGATCGCTTCATCAGCACTAGCACCGTCATCATCGGCGGCCGTCGTCACGGTCGTCGTCCCCTACGTGCGTTATCATAAATGGTAATTATGCTACCGGTATAAGCGTCAGAAATTGAGCCTAATTGATTTATTTTAATTAGGTAACAACATCCATCCTGTCGGAGTCGGAGGCACGGTATTGCGCGGAAGCAAAAAACAGGACACACCAGCGGGCGGGTTGCCCTCTCCGTGCGGGAGGAGGACATGTTGTCTCGTTCGGGCCGCGCTCGCAGTGGGAGTGCGTTTTTGTTTCTAACCAGCTCCCGGGGCCGGGCACGGGCACCTTATCAACGGCATCGGCAGCAAGGACCCTCGGTTCCCCGGTGGGTTGTCGCCACGATCATCATTATGATAATTTAATCTAATTACAAACAATCTCGCTCTCGGGCTCCGGAGTGACTCCAAGTTGGTTGGATCCGGGGCCCCAGTGCAGTGACTCTGTGTGTAGTTGGAGCAGTTGTTATTGTTGGGCCTTTGCTTGCGTCTGCCATCGTCGCGTTGGGTTTGTGGTTTGCGAAAAAGGACACTCGCCGGTGCTACAGGACAACGGCCTACCGACCGGTCGGCCACCGGGATCCGTTTCTGGTGCAGTTCATGAAACATTGGTCCTTACGGGTGCGGTGTCCCGTTACCTAGTGTGGGCCTGGTCCTGGTCCTAAAGTTTACCTTTCAGGCAGGGTCGAAAAATTCAATTTTGAGCCTTAGGCCATGAATCCCTTTTGGCGGGCTCCTATTTTTGGGCCAACCCGACCGGACGGGCATCTCGGGTTGTGGAGAATGATGAAATTTACCCAGTCGATGGCTAAATACACGCGAGCGGCTTTGACGCTCAGATTACCCAGACGGAGCGCGTTTCCCGGAAAATCCATACGGCCACGTGTAGCATGTTACGAACGCGGTAATATAAGCATAATTGACAGCATATCGCATGGCTGTCGTCCAGAAACCGGGCTGGGTGTCCCTACAGCAGCGCTTGTTCCTTGTGAGGCACGCTAATCATGAACGGGAACGGCCTGGGAGAGACATTCTGCTGACACCTGGCATGCTGACATCAATGGGCTCGTCCCAGAAATAGGCCTTACCTGGCACGTCGACAAGGGACCTTTTGAAAATAAATCTCTGTATGTAGCTGGGTTGTCTAGCCTTGACATGAAGTCTAAATTAATTAGTATAAAAGGAAGTATTTTTTTACAATAAATAACCCTCAACCGAGACGCTTTAAATCAGCGTCTAACGGTGTCCGTAACTCTTGCCCGAATCAATCTACCGTTGGGAAGCATTTATTTTTACAGCCACAGGCCCTCGGGGCCATTTCCAGTACTTCACGCACCGCGTCGAAAGCGGAAAATGGGAAAACTTAACCACGGCCACTGACCGCCGGCTGACCGATTGGTGGGACTCGATTTAGGAGATGGGATTTGCATTGCTCCGGACTCGGACCGAGGCCGAACTGGCCGGCCGGCCAGCGTTTGGTCTAGTTTCCGGCCGGTTGGCGCAGAAATGAAATTAACCGCAGTCGCTAAATCAACTACTAAATCCTGGCCCGAAAAACATTCAATTTGCCATAAATTGTTGCCTGAGCTCGAGCAAAAGAAAGGCCCACGGCGAGCAACCATCTTCCGGGGCTACGGGCTACGCTCTATCCGGGAAAACGGTTATAGCCTCGGATCTTCGGATCCGGAAAAGTTCGACATCCAAAAGAAAACGGGGACGGCACCCGGTCCAAAAAGCTGGACGGCCACAAACCTTCCGCCCGGCTTGGCCGACGCCTTTTCCGATGGCCGAAAGTTTGATAAGATAATGCCCGGGGCCCGGGAAAAGGATTTCGGGCGAACACAGTGAAGGGCGCTCCGGAATGATGGTTCGAAACAAACAGTTTCACGTGGCCGCGGACCGGCACCCGACCGCAATGTGCAATTTGCGAGGCAAAAAAAGCGGCAGTGGGGGGCAAAAAGAAACCGCGCGGCGCAATAAAAGTAAACAATGTTCCCACCGCAACCGGGACAGGGTCCGGAACTGGCTATTTCGTTCGAATGGCCATCGGAGTTGCTTCCCCGTTATGTCTATGGCTCGTTTTTTTTGTTTGCCTTCGCGCACTTAACTATTTCAATTGCTCATTATTTTGGGCAAAGTTTTGGAGAAGCATTTTTTGCGGGAGTTAATTGTTTCAAGTTGGTTTATTGTTGTGGCAAAGTTTTCTAATTCTTCGAATATTTAGGACGCTCTCGGTGGCGAGAGCTACAAGTTGATTCCCTGGATTTAGTTTAGATTGGATTTGGGAGTTTGAATTATTTCCAGCTAAGCATATTTCACATAGTGCTTTGAAGAAAATAAATGGAATGATTTTGGCTCGTTTTGTTCGCGATTCTTTGACAGGCGTCCAACAGGACGCTCGCGTAACGCATTTGAAAAACATGATCAAAACCACCAAAAAAGAGAAGAAGTCTTCGTATTTCGTAAAAAAAAATTCTCTTTTTTCGAACATCTCTGACATC